>NW_026126687.1:0-153253 GCF_943737965.1 Phodopus roborovskii | reverse complement strand
CGGGCCGCAAGTGAGATGGACCGCGACAGGGCAGGAGCAGAAGGAGCAGCGAGCGAGTCGACGAGCGAGCGGGCTGGGTGGCAGAGGAGGGTTGGGGCCCGAGTGGGCTCTAGGAGGAGGAGGAGGAGGAGGAGAGTGAAGGGTTAGGGAGGCCAGTGCCTGAGCGGCAGGACGGAGCGGTGGCTGCAGAGGCAGAGGCAGAGGCAGAGGCAGAGGCAGAGGCAGAGGCAGAGGCAGAGGCAGAGGCAGAGGCAGAGGCAGAGGCAGAGGCAGAGGCAGAGGCAGAGGCAGAGGCAGAGGCAGAGGCAGAGCAGAGGCAGAGGCAGAGGCAGAGGCAGAGAGTGGACAGGGCGCTGGTGAGCGGTGCGTGTGGGGCCTCGGGCCGACTGCCAGGGGTCGCGCGCAATGAGAGAAGAAGAGTGGGCGCGGGGCGTCGGGCGTCGGGCGTGAGGGGTCGCGATGGGTGGGAGATAGAGGCTGTGGTGCTGGCGGTGCGCGCGCGCGCGAGTGTGTGTGAGCGAAGTGCGAGAGGCGAGCGTTGTTGGTTGTGAGGGAGGCGTTGAGGGTGTCGTAGCGGCGAGTGCGGGTGGGTTTGGGATGTGAGAGCAGGGTGGGCGGGTGTCGGGGGTCGGTGGGTGGTCGGGCGCCGTGGGGCTTGCGCGGGGCAGGGGGCGTGTCGGTGAGGTGACGTCATTGGAGATGAGGTTGGAGTAGGTCCGTGAGGCGGCATCCACTGCCGGTTGTGGTGGCGCACGCCGGTAGGATTTGCTGAAGGAGGCAGAGGCAGGAGGATCATGAGTTCGAGGCCAGCCTGGGCTACACATTTTTTTCCTTTGCTTTTTTTCTCCCTTCTCTCTTTTTTTTCGCTCCGCCTCTCGCCTCTCGCTTCTCGCCTGCTACACTTTCCCATCTCTCCCGCCTGCGCTCCGCTTCTTTGCTCTGCCTTCTTCTTCGGCCCCTCTGCCCCCTGCTTTCTGCACACCCTTGCCCCTCACACATACAACACCCGCCCCGCCCGCACAACACCAACCAACTCACGCTGCGCTCACACACAAGGCCTCTAACAAACACTTGCACAACCACCCACAACCTCCTCTCGCCTCGCTCGGGATACCACACCGTGCCCTTCAGCCCTTTCTCCATCGCCTTTCTCGCCTCCCCTTTGCTCCACTAGCAACCGCTCTGCACACAGGCACCAGGGGACACGCCTTCCCCTCGCACTCACCCACCCACATGGCCTTCCTTTCCCTGGGCCTCCCCTCCCTCGCTCCTACTTTCACAGAAAGGCCCCCCTGCCCGGGCAGGGGGGTGGGGGGCGGCGGTGGGGGTGGCGTTGGGGCTCCTACCCGACGACGCCCATGTTCTCTTTGGCCCGGCCTGTCCTTTGGCCTTGCTTGGCCTTTGCTACTTCGGGCCTTTCGTTTACAACCCAGGCCTCCTCCTCCAACTTTTAGGAAACATCACACCCTCGCCTTAGTGGTGACTTCCTCGGTCATTCTTTGCTATCCATCGTAGCAGCAGCAGCAGCCGCAGCCGCAGCCGCAGCAGCTGGGGTGGTGGTAGTAATAGTGGTTGGTAGTAGTAGTTCTGGTAGGACTAACGATATTCGTAGTAATAGCAGTAGCAATACTAACGACGTTCTCGTTTTCGGGCCTACTACCGGGCAGGTACCTTGAGGCTTGCCCGGTCTGCCTTCAATGGGACGATTGTGACAGCAACCACGGGGAGTTGGTAGAATGGGAGGCCCTGTTCAAAGGAAGCACGCAGGGTGACCCAAAGGCAGCCTGAGTCCACCGCAGCTGAAGGGGATTGAGATAGGTGGCAAACCTCTACGTTTCCGGGTCCTTGGAATACCAACTCCACTCTGAGGTTCTGTTTGGTTGAATGAGTGAGTGAGTGAGTGACTGATTGATTTTGAAGTGTCCATCGACAGGTAAACACTTTGACTTGTGCTCCCCGGTTGAATTGTGAGTTCAGCGGGTCACCGAGAGTCACTGCCAGTGCTGACAGGTGCAGAGACCATCGATGGAAAGAGAGAAGCCGGTTCTGTGTCTGTGGCTCTGTGCTGCTCATGCCCAGTGATGATTCCCTTGGGGGTTGTTCCTGGGCTCCATGGCCTTGAGGATTGCGTGCGTGCAGGGAGGGGTAGGCTTCAGGTCGGGATACCCCAGCCCGGACCACAGCAGGCTTCCACACTCCCTCTGAGGCGGGTCCTTGGCTTCATGTGCTCCATGATTTGGTCGTCCCGCTCCTGCTGTTCTTCAAGGAGCAGGGACACCTGTTTTTGTCGTTGGTGGTTTGGTTTGGTCTGGTCTGGTTCGGTTTAGGTTTAGGTTTTTTGTTACATTTCTTGTGCTGAGTGCATTTTCTTAGGCGGGCTTGGGGGAAGGTTGCTACTGCTGCTAGGTGGGATGGATGGAGGGCTGCCTGGATGGAAGCATATGCATGGGTGCATGGATGGATGGATTGGAGTGTGGGTGGATGAACTATGGATGGACGGACGGACTGATGTATGTATGTATGTATGTATGTATGTATGTATGTATGTATAGATGTATAGATGTATGGATATATGTATGTATAGATGTATAGATGGATGCATGGATGCATGGATGCATGGATCTATGGATGTATGTTTGGCTGGGTGGCTGAGTGGGATGGTGGGGGCGGAGATCAATGCATGATGGTTGGAAAGGGTAAAGGAGGATGCAGGGTCACAGCACGCAGCGTGTGGAAGACTCGAGGACCATGAGCTCACAGATGAGAACTAGAGAAGTGAGAAACCTTAAGCCACAAGGTAGGCTTGTCTCTTCAAGGGTAGGTTTGAGTACCGGTTTTGCCCCCAGAAGTCTGGAAATGGAGGTAGCTAATAACCAGGTGACCTGTGGTCTGTTTTGGCCCAGGCCAAACTTGAATAGCCCGGACTTTGGTGTTTATGCAAAGCCTTTGTCCTGAGCAGTGTTTCTCAGTCCACGGAACCCAACCTTCTGGGGAGATGTCCCCCTGTAGTTTACCGAGGCAGCCGAGCGGGCCACCACAGCCTCCTTCAGACACTTCTGTGCAACTCAGCCTCACTGTGAATTTCTGTGTTTTCTGGGGAACCTCAGGCGATCGTCCTCGTAAAGGGGTCGATCCACCCCCAAAGGGGGTCTTCTCGACCTCCAGGTTGAGTAGGCCGCCCTAGACGCGTGAGCATCGTTTCTCGGCCGAGAGAAGCCATCTTTACTTACAGCAGAGGCCTTATGGGAAGCAAGTCATGAGCTCTGTGGTCCACACGTGCCACGGTTTAATATCTGTCACCAGGAAGCCTGTCCCCATATCGTGCTGTGCTTCAATATGCCTAAAAGAAATGGCCCGGTGGTGTCAGACTCCGGAGGCTTGAACCGACAGGGACTGCGGAGGCCCGCTCAGACAGGGTTCCCTCTTGCTTCACTCTTATGGACACTCTGCGGGGCCGGGATTGCAGACAGCTCCCACTCCAGTCAAGTCTCCGTCTTGGGAGGGAGTCCCCGTGGGTGTTGGTTGTGGGGGCCCTCTAGCTGTGAAAGCATAGTTTCCCGGCTCCTGCCTCTGGACATGGGCTCAAGTCGAGGTGGTCCTGTGGCCGGCCCCAGGCCGCAGGCAGGCAGCCTTCCAGAAGGGGGAGGAAAGGAAGGCAGAGCTGGTAGATGTTTTCCAGGCCACCTTTCTCCGAGCAGCAGCCCAAGAGCGAAGAGGCATGGAGATCTTCCTGCCTCCCCTAGCCTACGCCCTCGCTCTGCCTTTCCTCTGTACTCCTCTTCTGCCCTCCACCATGTCCTGATACCTCGCCATCAGCTCTGCCTACCGCCGTGGGTCCCCCCCACCACCCTCCAAGTCTCCGCGACCTCTTCTTCTGCTTCTTCGACTCTGTTCCTCTCTCTCTCTCTCTCTCTCTCTCTCTCTCTCTCTCTCTGATTATATATATATACATATATATATATATGTATATATATCCAATTTGTTCTTTCCTTTTGCTTTTGCGTGCTTTGGATCTCTTGGAAGGCCTAGATACCTATTGTATTGACTGCCGTGCAACTTGCTGCAACACTGTGTAGGCCCAGCTGGCAGGCATGCAATTTCTTTCATTTCATGCCTCTACCTCCACCTGCCTGCAAAGATGACAGATAGGAGACCCCCCCTCCACCCACTCTGCATTTTTCTCTTTGTCAAATCACTCTGCCCATCCTGATCTCTTTCTCTCTGTCCCTGTCTCTGTCCCTCTCTCTCTCTCTCTCTCTGTGTGTGTGTGTGTGTGTGTGAGAGAGAGAGAGAGAGAGAGAGAGAGAGGGGGAGAGAGAGAGAGAGAGACTGTCTGTCTGCCTGCCTGTCTGTCTCTTTGCCTGTCTGCCTGTCTCTCGGTGAGTGGATTTCTGTGTGGGTGTCTGTCTGTCTCTCAGGCAGCATGTCTCTGTGTGTCTCTGCGTGTTGCCAACGCCTGTTTCCTCCTGACTCCCCTGGAAGTTCTGAGTCGTTTCTTGACAAAATGGTCATGCCAAGTCACCCAGGGTGTTGTCAGTCAGAGTCGGTGGTCGAGAGGCAGCTGAGATAGTGGTGTTGAGCAAAAGTAGTAGGCATGGTGCCAGGGATGGGTCGGCTAGAATAAGGGGCTCCGGGTGGCTGTGCTTCTCTGAAGACACGGGTTGGATAGAGGTGGGAGGAAATCGGCGAGTTGTGCTTGGGGGGTTTGGGCTTGGGCCTTGTGCCCTTCGTTCGTTCGTTCGTTCGTTCGTTCGTTCCCTTCCCCCTGTTCCCACCCTGAGCAGCAGGCATGCCCCTCACCTCCGGCTCCCGTGGCCGAGGCCGGGAGAAGGTCCTGCGGATCATGGAGTGGGGAGAGTGAGCAGTGTCGTCCATGACATGTCACCGGGTGCTTGCCCTCCCGGCCGTCCCTAGCAGGGTGTCGAGGTCCATGGCACCCACCCGCCCACCCCCAAATTGGTCCTCGCACCAATGCTGCCTTGCAAGCACTACTGGACGCATGGGAAATGAGCTGAGCCAGGGTTGGGGGAACTGGGTGCTCCCGCCGAGCCTCCGGGCTCCGTCGTCGAGGAGGCGTGGAGAAGTGTCAGGAGGGTGTGTCTGTCTGTGTCTTGTGAGGGCTTGAGCTCGGGGTGGGCTGAGGGCCGGTGGAGGAGAAGCGCGACCACAGTGCAGAGTTGAAAGCCTCGGTTCGGCTGTGGGTCAGTCCCCAGCGACAAAGGGCCGAGCTCGCTGTGCAGCCCTCGGGCTGCGGGGTTCGGGGCTGGTGCCTGGTGAGCCAATATCGCCGGGCGTCGGGCCGCCAAGTGAGTATGGACCGCGACAGGGCAGGAGCAGAAGGAGCAGCGAGCGAGTCGACGAGCGAGCGGGCTGGGTGGCAGAGGAGGGTTGGGGCCCGAGTGGGCTCTAGGAGGAGGAGGAGGAGGAGGAGAGTGAAGGGTTAGGGAGGCCAGTGCCTGAGCGGCAGGACGGAGCGGTGGCTGCAGAGGCAGAGGCAGAGGCAGAGGCAGAGGCAGAGGCAGAGGCAGAGGCAGAGGCAGAGGCAGAGGCAGAGGCAGAGGCAGAGGCAGAGGCAGAGGCAGAGGCAGAGGCAGAGGCAGAGGCAGAGGCAGAGGCAGAGGCAGAGGCAGAGGCAGAGGCAGAGGCAGAGGCAGAGAGTGGACAGGGGCGCTGGTGAGCGGTGCGTGTGGGTTCCCGGGCCGACCGCCAGGGGGCGCGCGCAATGAGAGAAGAAGAGTGGGCGCGGGGCGTCGGGCGTCGGGCGTGAGGGGTCGCGATGGGTGGGAGATAGGAGGCTGTGGTGCTGGCGGTGCGCGCGCGCGCGAGTGTGTGTGAGCGAAGTGCGAGAGGCGAGCGTTGTTGGTTGTGAGGAGGTGTTGTGTTGAGGGTGTCGTGTATGGCGAGTGCGGGTGGAGTGTCGGGATGTGAGAGCAGGGTGGGCGGGTGTCGGGGGTCGGTGGTGGTCGGGCGCCGTGGGGCTTGCGCGCGGGCAGGGGGCGTGTCGGTGAGGTGACGTCATTGGAGATGAGGTTGGAGTAGGTCCGTGAGGCGGCATCCACTCGCCGGTTGTGGTGGCGCACGCCGGTAGGATTTGCTGAAGGAGGCAGAGGCAGGAGGATCACGAGTTCGAGGCCAGCCTGGGCTACACATTTTTTTCCTTTGCTTTTTTTCTCCCTTCTCTTCTTTTTTCGCTCCTCGCCTCTCGCCTCTCGCTTCTCGCCTGCTACACTTTCCCATCTCTCCCGCCTGCGCTCCGCTTCTTTGCTCTGCCTTCTTCTTCGGCCCCTCTGCCCCCTGCTTTCGCACACCCTTGCCCCTCACACATACAACACCCGCCCCGCCCGCACAACACCAACCAACTCACGCTGCGCTCACACACAAGGCCTCTAACAAACACTTGCACAACCACCCACAACCTCCTCTCGCCTCGCTCGGGATACCACACCGTGCCCTTCAGCCCTTTCTCCATCGCCTTTCTCGCCTCCCCCTTTGCTCCACTAGCAACCGCTCTGCACACAGGCACCAGGGGACACGCCTTCCCCTCGCACTCACCCACCCACATGGCCTTCCTTTCCCTGGGCCTCCCTCCCTCGCTCCTACTTTCACAGAAAGGCCCCCCTGCCCGGGCAGGGGGGTGGGGGGCGGCGGTGGGGGGTGGCGTTGGGGGCTCCTACCCGACGACGCCCATGTTCTCTTTGGCCCGGCCTGTCCTTTGGCCTTGCTTGGCCTTTGCTACTTCGGGCCTTTCGTTTACAACCCAGGCCTCCTCCTCCAACTTTTAGGAAACATCACACCCTCGCCTTAGTGGTGACTTCCTCGGTCATTCTTTGCTATCCATCGTAGCAGCAGCAGCAGCCGCAGCCGCAGCCGCAGCAGCTGGGGTGGTGGTAGTAATAGTGGTTGGTAGTAGTAGTTCTGGTAGGACTAACGATATTCGTAGTAATAGCAGTAGCAATACTAACGACGTTCTCGCTTTCGGGCCTACTACCGGGCAGGTACCTTGAGGCTTGCCCGGTCTGCCTTCAATGGGACGATTGTGACAGCAACCACGGGGAGTTGGTAGAATGGGAGGCCCTGTTCAAAGGAAGCACGCAGGGTGACCCAAAGGCAGCCTGAGTCCACCGCAGCTGAAGGGGATTGAGATAGGTGGCAAACCTCTACGTTTCCGGGTCCTTGGAATACCAACTCCACTCTGAGGTTCTGTTTGGTTGAATGAGTGAGTGAGTGAGTGACTGATTGATTTTGAAGTGTCCATCGACAGGTAAACACTTTGACTTGTGCTCCCCGGTTGAATTGTGAGTTCAGCGGGTCACCGAGAGTCACTGCCAGTGCTGACAGGTGCAGAGACCATCGATGGAAAGAGAGAAGCCGGTTCTGTGTCTGTGGCTCTGTGCTGCTCATGCCCAGTGATGATTCCCTTGGGGGTTGTTCCTGGGCTCCATGGCCTTGAGGATTGCGTGCGTGCAGGGAGGGGTAGGCTTCAGGTCGGGATACCCCAGCCCGGACCACAGCAGGCTTCCACACTCCCTCTGAGGCGGGTCCTTGGCTTCATGTGCTCCATGATTTGGTCGTCCCGCTCCTGCTGTTCTTCAAGGAGCAGGGACACCTGTTTTTGTCGTTGGTGGTTTGGTTTGGTCTGGTCTGGTTTGGTTTAGGTTTAGGTTTTTTGTTACATTTCTTGTGCTGAGTGCATTTTCTTAGGCGGGCTTGGGGGGAAGGTTGCTACTGCTGCTAGGTGGGATGGATGGAGGGCTGCCTGGATGGAAGCATATGCATGGGTGCATGGATGGATGGATTGGAGTGTGGGTGGATGAACTATGGATGGACGGACGGACTGATGTATGTATGTATGTATGTATGTATGTATGTATGTATGTATGTATAGATGTATAGATGTATGGATATATGTATGTATAGATGTATAGATGGATGCATGGATGCATGGATGCATGGATCTATGGATGTATGTTTGGCTGGGTGGCTGAGTGGGATGGTGGGGGCGGAGATCAATGCATGATGGTTGGAAAGGGTAAAGGAGGATGCAGGGTCACAGCACGCAGCGTGTGGAAGACTCGAGGACCATGAGCTCACAGATGAGAACTAGAGAAGTGAGAAACCTTAAGCCACAAGGTAGGCTTGTCTCTTCAAGGGTAGGTTTGAGTACCGGTTTTGCCCCCAGAAGTCTGGAAATGGAGGTAGCTAATAACCAGGTGACCTGTGGTCTGTTTTGGCCCAGGCCAAACTTGAATAGCCCGGACTTTGGTGTTTATGCAAAGCCTTTGTCCTGAGCAGTGTTTCTCAGTCCACGGAACCCAACCTTCTGGGGAGATGTCCCCCTGTAGTTTACCGAGGCAGCCGAGCGGGCCACCACAGCCTCCTTCAGACACTTCTGTGCAACTCAGCCTCACTGTGAATTTCTGTGTTTTCTGGGGAACCTCAGGCGATCGTCCTCGTAAAGGGGTCGATCCACCCCCAAAGGGGGTCTTCTCGACCTCCAGGTTGAGTAGGCCGCCCTAGACGCGTGAGCATCGTTTCTCGGCCGAGAGAAGCCATCTTTACTTACAGCAGAGGCCTTATGGGAAGCAAGTCATGAGCTCTGTGGTCCACACGTGCCACGGTTTAATATCTGTCACCAGGAAGCCTGTCCCCATATCGTGCTGTGCTTCAATATGCCTAAAAGAAATGGCCCGGTGGTGTCAGACTCCGGAGGCTTGAACCGACAGGGACTGCGGAGGCCCGCTCAGACAGGGTTCCCTCTTGCTTCACTCTTATGGACACTCTGCGGGGCCGGGATTGCAGACAGCTCCCACTCCAGTCAAGTCTCCGTCTTGGGAGGGAGTCCCCGTGGGTGTTGGTTGTGGGGGCCCTCTAGCTGTGAAAGCATAGTTTCCCGGCTCCTGCCTCTGGACATGGGCTCAAGTCGAGGTGGTCCTGTGGCCGGCCCCAGGCCGCAGGCAGGCAGCCTTCCAGAAGGGGAGGAAAGGAAGGCAGAGCTGGTAGATGTTTTCCAGGCCACCTTTCTCCGAGCAGCAGCCCAAGAGCGAAGAGGCATGGAGATCTTCCTGCCTCCCCTAGCCTACGCCCTCGCTCTGCCTTTCCTCTGTACTCCTCTTCTGCCCTCCACCATGTCCTGATACCTCGCCATCAGCTCTGCCTACCGCCGTGGGTCCCCCCACCACCCTCCAAGTCTCCGCGACCTCTTCTTCTGCTTCTTCGACTCTGTTCCTCTCTCTCTCTCTCTCTCTCTCTCTCTCTCTCTCTCTGATTATATATATATAACATATATATATATATGTATATATATCCAATTTGTTCTTTCCTTTTGCTTTTGCGTGCTTTGGATCTCTTGGAAGGCCTAGATACCTATTGTATTGACTGCCGTGCAACTTGCTGCAACACTGTGTAGGCCCAGCTGGCAGGCATGCAATTTCTTTCATTTCATGCCTCTACCTCCACCTGCCTGCAAAGATGACAGATAGGAGACCCCCCTCCACCCACTCTGCATTTTTCTCTTTGTCAAATCACTCTGCCCATCCTGATCTCTTTCTCTCTGTCCCTGTCTCTCTCTCTCTCTCTCTCTCTCTCTCTCTCTGTGTGTGTGTGTGTGTGTGTGTGAGAGAGAGAGAGAGAGAGAGAGAGAGAGAGGGAGAGAGAGAGAGAGACTGTCTGTCTGCCTGCCTGTCTGTCTCTTTGCCTGTCTGCCTGTCTCTCGGTGAGTGGATTTCTGTGTGGGTGTCTGTCTGTCTCTCAGGCAGCATGTCTCTGTGTGTCTCTGCGTGTTGCCAACGCCTGTTTCCTCCCTGACTCCCCTGGAAGTTCTGAGTCGTTTCTTGACAAAATGGTCATGCCAAGTCACCCAGGGTGTTGTCAGTCAGAGTCGGTGGTCGAGAGGCAGCTGAGATAGTGGTGTTGAGCAAAAGTAGTAGGCATGGTGCCAGGGATGGGTCGGCTAGAATAAGGGGCTCCGGGTGGCTGTGCTTCTCTGAAGACACGGGTTGGATAGAGGTGGGAGGAAATCGGCGAGTTGTGCTTGGGGGGTTTGGGCTTGGGCCTTGTGCCCTTCGTTCGTTCGTTCGTTCGTTCGTTCGTTCCCTTCCCCCTGTTCCCACCCTGAGCAGCAGGCATGCCCTCACCTCCGGCTCCCGTGGCCGAGGCCGGAGAAGGTCCTGCGGATCATGGAGTGGGGAGAGTGAGCAGTGTCGTCCATGACATGTCACCGGGTGCTTGCCCTCCCGGCCGTCCCTAGCAGGGTGTCGAGGTCCATGGCACCCACCCGCCCACCCCCAAATTGGTCCTCGCACCAATGCTGCCTTGCAAGCACTACTGGACGCATGGGAAATGAGCTGAGCCAGGGTTGGGGAACTGGGTGCTCCCCGCCGAGCCTCCGGGCTCCGTCGTCGAGGAGGCGTGGAGAAGTGTCAGGAGGGTGTGTCTGTCTGTGTCTTGTGAGGGCTTGAGCTCGGGGTGGGCTGAGGGCCGGTGGAGGAGAAGCGCGACCACAGTGCAGAGTTGAAAGCCTCGGTTCGGCTGTGGGTCAGTCCCCAGCGACAAAGGGCCGAGCTCGCTGTGCAGCCCTCGGGCTGCGGGGTTCGGGGCTGGTGCCTGGTGAGCCAATATCGCCGGGCGTCGGGCCGCCAAGTGAGTATGGACCGCGACAGGGCAGGAGCAGAAGGAGCAGCGAGCGAGTCGACGAGCGAGCGGGCTGGGTGGCAGAGGAGGGTTGGGGCCCGAGTGGGCTCTAGGAGGAGGAGGAGGAGGAGGAGGAGAGTGAAGGGTTAGGGAGGCCAGTGCCTGAGCGGCAGGACGGAGCGGTGGCTGCAGAGGCAGAGGCAGAGGCAGAGGCAGAGGCAGAGGCAGAGGCAGAGGCAGAGGCAGAGGCAGAGGCAGAGGCAGAGGCAGAGGCAGAGGCAGAGGCAGAGGCAGAGGCAGAGGGGGCAGAGGCAGAGGCAGAGGCAGAGGCAGAGGCAGAGGCAGAGAGTGGACAGGGGCGCTGGTGAGCGGTGCGTGTGGGTTCCCGGGCCGACCGCCAGGGGGCGCGCGCAATGAGAGAAGAAGAGTGGGCGCGGGGCGTCGGGCGTCGGGCGTGAGGGGTCGCGATGGGTGGGAGATAGGAGGCTGTGGTGCTGGCGGTGCGCGCGCGCGCGAGTGTGTGTGAGCGAAGTGCGAGAGGCGAGCGTTGTTGGTTGTGAGGAGGTGTTGTGTTGAGGGTGTCGTGTATGGCGAGTGCGGGTGGAGTGTCGGGATGTGAGAGCAGGGTGGGCGGGTGTCGGGGGTCGGTGGTGGTCGGGCGCCGTGGGGCTTGCGCGCGGGCAGGGGGCGTGTCGGTGAGGTGACGTCATTGGAGATGAGGTTGGAGTAGGTCCGTGAGGCGGCATCCACTCGCCGGTTGTGGTGGCGCACGCCGGTAGGATTTGCTGAAGGAGGCAGAGGCAGGAGGATCACGAGTTCGAGGCCAGCCTGGGCTACACATTTTTTTCCTTTGCTTTTTTCTCCCTTCTCTTCTTTTTTCGCTCCTCGCCTCTCGCCTCTCGCTTCTCGCCTGCTACACTTTCCCATCTCTCCCGCCTGCGCTCCGCTTCTTTGCTCTGCCTTCTTCTTCGGCCCCTCTGCCCCCTGCTTTCGCACACCCTTGCCCCTCACACATACAACACCCGCCCGCCCGCACAACACCAACCAACTCACGCTGCGCTCACACACAAGGCCTCTAACAAACACTTGCACAACCACCCACAACCTCCTCTCGCCTCGCTCGGGATACCACACCGTGCCCTTCAGCCCTTTCTCCATCGCCTTTCTCGCCTCCCTTTGCTCCACTAGCAACCGCTCTGCACACAGGCACCAGGGGACACGCCTTCCCCTCGCACTCACCCACCCACATGGCCTTCCTTTCCCTGGGCCTCCCTCCCTCGCTCCTACTTTCACAGAAAGGCCCCCCTGCCCGGGCAGGGGGGTGGGGGGCGGCGGTGGGGGGTGGCGTTGGGGGCTCCTACCCGACGACGCCCATGTTCTCTTTGGCCCGGCCTGTCCTTTGGCCTTGCTTGGCCTTTGCTACTTCGGGCCTTTCGTTTACAACCCAGGCCTCCTCCTCCAACTTTTAGGAAACATCACACCCTCGCCTTAGTGGTGACTTCCTCGGTCATTCTTTGCTATCCATCGTAGCAGCAGCAGCAGCCGCAGCCGCAGCCGCAGCAGCTGGGGTGGTGGTAGTAATAGTGGTTGGTAGTAGTAGTTCTGGTAGGACTAACGATATTCGTAGTAATAGCAGTAGCAATACTAACGACGTTCTCGCTGGGCCTACTACCGGGCAGGTACCTTGAGGCTTGCCCGGTCTGCCTTCAATGGGACGATTGTGACAGCAACCACGGGGAGTTGGTAGAATGGGAGGCCCTGTTCAAAGGAAGCACGCAGGGTGACCCAAAGGCAGCCTGAGTCCACCGCAGCTGAAGGGGATTGAGATAGGTGGCAAACCTCTACGTTTCCGGGTCCTTGGAATACCAACTCCACTCTGAGGTTCTGTTTGGTTGAATGAGTGAGTGAGTGAGTGACTGATTGATTTTGAAGTGTCCATCGACAGGTAAACACTTTGACTTGTGCTCCCCGGTTGAATTGTGAGTTCAGCGGGTCACCGAGAGTCACTGCCAGTGCTGACAGGTGCAGAGACCATCGATGGAAAGAGAGAAGCCGGTTCTGTGTCTGTGGCTCTGTGCTGCTCATGCCCAGTGATGATTCCCTTGGGGGTTGTTCCTGGGCTCCATGGCCTTGAGGATTGCGTGCGTGCAGGGAGGGGTAGGCTTCAGGTCGGGATACCCCAGCCCGGACCACAGCAGGCTTCCACACTCCCTCTGGAGGCGGGTCCTTGGCTTCATGTGCTCCATGATTTGGTCGTCCCGCTCCTGCTGTTCTTCAAGGAGCAGGGACACCTGTTTTTGTCGTTGGTGGTTTGGTTTGGTCTGGTCTGGTTTGGTTTAGGTTTAGGTTTTTTGTTACATTTCTTGTGCTGAGTGCATTTTCTTAGGCGGGCTTGGGGGAAGGTTGCTACTGCTGCTAGGTGGGATGGATGGAGGGCTGCCTGGATGGAAGCATATGCATGGGTGCATGGATGGATGGATTGGAGTGTGGGTGGATGAACTATGGATGGACGGACGGACTGATGTATGTATGTATGTATGTATGTATGTATGTATGTATGTATAGATGTATAGATGTATGGATATATGTATGTATAGATGTATAGATGGATGCATGGATGCATGGATGCATGGATCTATGGATGTATGTTTGGCTGGGTGGCTGAGTGGGATGGTGGGGGCGGAGATCAATGCATGATGGTTGGAAAGGGTAAAGGAGGATGCAGGGTCACAGCACGCAGCGTGTGGAAGACTCGAGGACCATGAGCTCACAGATGAGAACTAGAGAAGTGAGAAACCTTAAGCCACAAGGTAGGCTTGTCTCTTCAAGGGTAGGTTTGAGTACCGGTTTTGCCCCCAGAAGTCTGGAAATGGAGGTAGCTAATAACCAGGTGACCTGTGGTCTGTTTTGGCCCAGGCCAAACTTGAATAGCCCGGACTTTGGTGTTTATGCAAAGCCTTTGTCCTGAGCAGTGTTTCTCAGTCCACGGAACCCAACCTTCTGGGGGAGATGTCCCCCTGTAGTTTACCGAGGCAGCCGAGCGGGCCACCACAGCCTCCTTCAGACACTTCTGTGCAACTCAGCCTCACTGTGAATTTCTGTGTTTTCTGGGGAACCTCAGGCGATCGTCCTCGTAAAGGGGTCGATCCACCCCCAAAGGGGGTCTTCTCGACCTCCAGGTTGAGTAGGCCGCCCTAGACGCGTGAGCATCGTTTCTCGGCCGAGAGAAGCCATCTTTACTTACAGCAGAGGCCTTATGGGAAGCAAGTCATGAGCTCTGTGGTCCACACGTGCCACGGTTTAATATCTGTCACCAGGAAGCCTGTCCCCATATCGTGCTGTGCTTCAATATGCCTAAAAGAAATGGCCCGGTGGTGTCAGACTCCGGAGGCTTGAACCGACAGGGACTGCGGAGGCCCGCTCAGACAGGGTTCCCTCTTGCTTCACTCTTATGGACACTCTGCGGGGCCGGGATTGCAGACAGCTCCCACTCCAGTCAAGTCTCCGTCTTGGGAGGGAGTCCCCGTGGGTGTTGGTTGTGGGGGCCCTCTAGCTGTGAAAGCATAGTTTCCCGGCTCCTGCCTCTGGACATGGGCTCAAGTCGAGGTGGTCCTGTGGCCGGCCCCAGGCCGCAGGCAGGCAGCCTTCCAGAAGGGGAGGAAAGGAAGGCAGAGCTGGTAGATGTTTTCCAGGCCACCTTTCTCCGAGCAGCAGCCCAAGAGCGAAGAGGCATGGAGATCTTCCTGCCTCCCTAGCCTACGCCCTCGCTCTGCCTTTCCTCTGTACTCCTCTTCTGCCCTCCACCATGTCCTGATACCTCGCCATCAGCTCTGCCTACCGCCGTGGGTCCCCCCACCACCCTCCAAGTCTCCGCGACCTCTTCTTCTGCTTCTTCGACTCTGTTCCTCTCTCTCTCTCTCTCTCTCTCTCTCTCTCTCTCTCTCTGATTATATATATATACATATATATATATGTATATATATCCAATTTGTTCTTTCCTTTTGCTTTTGCGTGCTTTGGATCTCTTGGAAGGCCTAGATACCTATTGTATTGACTGCCGTGCAACTTGCTGCAACACTGTGTAGGCCCAGCTGGCAGGCATGCAATTTCTTTCATTTCATGCCTCTACCTCCACCTGCCTGCAAAGATGACAGATAGGAGACCCCCCCTCCACCCACTCTGCATTTTTCTCTTTGTCAAATCACTCTGCCCATCCTGATCTCTTTCTCTCTGTCCCTGTCTCTGTCCCTCTCTCTCTCTCTCTCTCTCTCTGTGTGTGTGTGTGTGTGTGTGAGAGAGAGAGAGAGAGAGAGAGAGAGAGAGGGAGAGAGAGAGAGAGAGACTGTCTGTCTGCCTGCCTGTCTGTCTCTTTGCCTGTCTGCCTGTCTCTCGGTGAGTGGATTTCTGTGTGGGTGTCTGTCTGTCTCTCAGGCAGCATGTCTCTGTGTGTCTCTGCGTGTTGCCAACGCCTGTTTCCTCCTGACTCCCCTGGAAGTTCTGAGTCGTTTCTTGACAAAATGGTCATGCCAAGTCACCCAGGGTGTTGTCAGTCAGAGTCGGTGGTCGAGAGGCAGCTGAGATAGTGGTGTTGAGCAAAAGTAGTAGGCATGGTGCCAGGGATGGGTCGGCTAGAATAAGGGGCTCCGGGTGGCTGTGCTTCTCTGAAGACACGGGTTGGATAGAGGTGGGAGGAAATCGGCGAGTTGTGCTTGGGGGGTTTGGGCTTGGGCCTTGTGCCCTTCGTTCGTTCGTTCGTTCGTTCCCTTCCCCCTGTTCCCACCCTGAGCAGCAGGCATGCCCTCACCTCCGGCTCCCGTGGCCGAGGCCGGAGAAGGTCCTGCGGATCATGGAGTGGGGAGAGTGAGCAGTGTCGTCCATGACATGTCACCGGGTGCTTGCCCTCCCGGCCGTCCCTAGCAGGGTGTCGAGGTCCATGGCACCCACCCGCCCACCCCCAAATTGGTCCTCGCACCAATGCTGCCTTGCAAGCACTACTGGACGCATGGGAAATGAGCTGAGCCAGGGTTGGGGAACTGGGTGCTCCCGCCGAGCCTCCGGGCTCCGTCGTCGAGGAGGCGTGGAGAAGTGTCAGGAGGGTGTGTCTGTCTGTGTCTTGTGAGGGCTTGAGCTCGGGGTGGGCTGAGGGCCGGTGGAGGAGAAGCGCGACCACAGTGCAGAGTTGAAAGCCTCGGTTCGGCTGTGGGTCAGTCCCCAGCGACAAAGGGCCGAGCTCGCTGTGCAGCCCTCGGGCTGCGGGGTTCGGGGCTGGTGCCTGGTGAGCCAATATCGCCGGGCGTCGGGCCGCCAAGTGAGTATGGACCGCGACAGGGCAGGAGCAGAAGGAGCAGCGAGCGAGTCGACGAGCGAGCGGGCTGGGTGGCAGAGGAGGGTTGGGGCCCGAGTGGGCTCTAGGAGGAGGAGGAGGAGGAGGAGGAGTGAAGGGTTAGGGAGGCCAGTGCCTGAGCGGCAGGACGGAGCGGTGGCTGCAGAGGCAGAGGCAGAGGCAGAGGCAGAGGCAGAGGCAGAGGCAGAGGCAGAGGCAGAGGCAGAGGCAGAGGCAGAGGCAGAGGCAGAGGCAGAGGCAGAGGCAGAGGCAGAGGCAGAGGCAGAGGCAGAGGCAGAGGCAGAGGCAGAGGCAGAGGCAGGGCAGAGGCAGAGAGTGGACAGGGGCGCTGGTGAGCGGTGCGTGTGGGTTCCCGGGCCGACCGCCAGGGGGCGCGCGCAATGAGAGAAGAAGAGTGGGCGCGGGGCGTCGGGCGTCGGGCGTGAGGGGTCGCGATGGGTGGGAGATAGGAGGCTGTGGTGCTGGCGGTGCGCGCGCGCGCGAGTGTGTGTGAGCGAAGTGCGAGAGGCGAGCGTTGTTGGTTGTGAGGAGGTGTTGTGTTGAGGGTGTCGTGTATGGCGAGTGCGGGTGGAGTGTCGGGATGTGAGAGCAGGGTGGGCGGGTGTCGGGGGTCGGTGGTGGTCGGGCGCCGTGGGGCTTGCGCGCGGGCAGGGGGGCGTGTCGGTGAGGTGACGTCATTGGAGATGAGGTTGGAGTAGGTCCGTGAGGCGGCATCCACTCGCCGGTTGTGGTGGCGCACGCCGGTAGGATTTGCTGAAGGAGGCAGAGGCAGGAGGATCACGAGTTCGAGGCCAGCCTGGGCTACACATTTTTTTCCTTTGCTTTTTTTCTCCCTTCTCTTCTTTTTTTCGCTCCTCGCCTCTCGCCTCTCGCTTCTCGCCTGCTACACTTTCCCATCTCTCCCGCCTGCGCTCCGCTTCTTTGCTCTGCCTTCTTCTTCGGCCCCTCTGCCCCCTGCTTTCGCACACCCTTGCCCCTCACACATACAACACCCGCCCGCCCGCACAACACCAACCAACTCACGCTGCGCTCACACACAAGGCCTCTAACAAACACTTGCACAACCACCCACAACCTCCTCTCGCCTCGCTCGGGATACCACACCGTGCCCTTCAGCCCTTTCTCCATCGCCTTTCTCGCCTCCCCTTTGCTCCACTAGCAACCGCTCTGCACACAGGCACCAGGGGACACGCCTTCCCCTCGCACTCACCCACCCACATGGCCTTCCTTTCCCTGGGCCTCCCTCCCTCGCTCCTACTTTCACAGAAAGGCCCCCCTGCCCGGGCAGGGGGGTGGGGGGCGGCGGTGGGGGGTGGCGTTGGGGGCTCCTACCCGACGACGCCCATGTTCTCTTTGGCCCGGCCTGTCCTTTGGCCTTGCTTGGCCTTTGCTACTTCGGGCCTTTCGTTTACAACCCAGGCCTCCTCCTCCAACTTTTAGGAAACATCACACCCTCGCCTTAGTGGTGACTTCCTCGGTCATTCTTTGCTATCCATCGTAGCAGCAGCAGCAGCCGCAGCCGCAGCCGCAGCAGCTGGGGTGGTGGTAGTAATAGTGGTTGGTAGTAGTAGTTCTGGTAGGACTAACGATATTCGTAGTAATAGCAGTAGCAATACTAACGACGTTCTCGCTTCGGGCCTACTACCGGGCAGGTACCTTGAGGCTTGCCCGGTCTGCCTTCAATGGGACGATTGTGACAGCAACCACGGGGAGTTGGTAGAATGGGAGGCCCTGTTCAAAGGAAGCACGCAGGGTGACCCAAAGGCAGCCTGAGTCCACCGCAGCTGAAGGGGATTGAGATAGGTGGCAAACCTCTACGTTTCCGGGTCCTTGGAATACCAACTCCACTCTGAGGTTCTGTTTGGTTGAATGAGTGAGTGAGTGAGTGACTGATTGATTTTGAAGTGTCCATCGACAGGTAAACACTTTGACTTGTGCTCCCCGGTTGAATTGTGAGTTCAGCGGGTCACCGAGAGTCACTGCCAGTGCTGACAGGTGCAGAGACCATCGATGGAAAGAGAGAAGCCGGTTCTGTGTCTGTGGCTCTGTGCTGCTCATGCCCAGTGATGATTCCCTTGGGGGTTGTTCCTGGGCTCCATGGCCTTGAGGATTGCGTGCGTGCAGGGAGGGGTAGGCTTCAGGTCGGGATACCCCAGCCCGGACCACAGCAGGCTTCCACACTCCCTCTGAGGCGGGTCCTTGGCTTCATGTGCTCCATGATTTGGCCGTCCCCGCTCCTGCTGTTCTTCAAGGAGCAGGGACACCTGTTTTTGTCGTTGGTGGTTTGGTTTGGTCTGGTCTGGTTCGGTTTAGGTTTAGGTTTTTTGTTACATTTCTTGTGCTGAGTGCATTTTCTTAGGCGGGCTTGGGGGAAGGTTGCTACTGCTGCTAGGTGGGATGGATGGAGGGCTGCCTGGATGGAAGCATATGCATGGGTGCATGGATGGATGGATTGGAGTGTGGGTGGATGAACTATGGATGGACGGACGGACTGATGTATGTATGTATGTATGTATGTATGTATGTATGTATGTATGTATAGATGTATAGATGTATGGATATATGTATGTATAGATGTATAGATGGATGCATGGATGCATGGATGCATGGATCTATGGATGTATGTTTGGCTGGGTGGCTGAGTGGGATGGTGGGGGCGGAGATCAATGCATGATGGTTGGAAAGGGTAAAGGAGGATGCAGGGTCACAGCACGCAGCGTGTGGAAGACTCGAGGACCATGAGCTCACAGATGAGAACTAGAGAAGTGAGAAACCTTAAGCCACAAGGTAGGCTTGTCTCTTCAAGGGTAGGTTTGAGTACCGGTTTTGCCCCCAGAAGTCTGGAAATGGAGGTAGCTAATAACCAGGTGACCTGTGGTCTGTTTTGGCCCAGGCCAAACTTGAATAGCCCGGACTTTGGTGTTTATGCAAAGCCTTTGTCCTGAGCAGTGTTTCTCAGTCCACGGAACCCAACCTTCTGGGGAGATGTCCCCCTGTAGTTTACCGAGGCAGCCGAGCGGGCCACCACAGCCTCCTTCAGACACTTCTGTGCAACTCAGCCTCACTGTGAATTTCTGTGTTTTCTGGGGAACCTCAGGCGATCGTCCTCGTAAAGGGGTCGATCCACCCCCAAAGGGGGTCTTCTCGACCTCCAGGTTGAGTAGGCCGCCCTAGACGCGTGAGCATCGTTTCTCGGCCGAGAGAAGCCATCTTTACTTACAGCAGAGGCCTTATGGGAAGCAAGTCATGAGCTCTGTGGTCCACACGTGCCACGGTTTAATATCTGTCACCAGGAAGCCTGTCCCCATATCGTGCTGTGCTTCAATATGCCTAAAAGAAATGGCCCGGTGGTGTCAGACTCCGGAGGCTTGAACCGACAGGGACTGCGGAGGCCCGCTCAGACAGGGTTCCCTCTTGCTTCACTCTTATGGACACTCTGCGGGGCCGGGATTGCAGACAGCTCCCACTCCAGTCAAGTCTCCGTCTTGGGAGGGAGTCCCCGTGGGTGTTGGTTGTGGGGGCCCTCTAGCTGTGAAAGCATAGTTTCCCGGCTCCTGCCTCTGGACATGGGCTCAAGTCGAGGTGGTCCTGTGGCCGGCCCCAGGCCGCAGGCAGGCAGCCTTCCAGAAGGGGAGGAAAGGAAGGCAGAGCTGGTAGATGTTTTCCAGGCCACCTTTCTCCGAGCAGCAGCCCAAGAGCGAAGAGGCATGGAGATCTTCCTGCCTCCCTAGCCTACGCCCCCTCGCTCTGCCTTTCCTCTGTACTCCTCTTCTGCCCTCCACCATGTCCTGATACCTCGCCATCAGCTCTGCCTACCGCCGTGGGTCCCCCCCACCACCCTCCAAGTCTCCGCGACCTCTTCTTCTGCTTCTTCGACTCTGTTCCTCTCTCTCTCTCTCTCTCTCTCTCTCTCTCTCTGATTATATATATATAATATATATATATATATGTATATATATCCAATTTGTTCTTTCCTTTTGCTTTTGCGTGCTTTGGATCTCTTGGAAGGCCTAGATACCTATTGTATTGACTGCCGTGCAACTTGCTGCAACACTGTGTAGGCCCAGCTGGCAGGCATGCAATTTCTTTCATTTCATGCCTCTACCTCCACCTGCCTGCAAAGATGACAGATAGGAGACCCCCCTCCACCCACTCTGCATTTTTCTCTTTGTCAAATCACTCTGCCCATCCTGATCTCTTTCTCTCTCGTCCCTGTCTCTGTCCTCTCTCTCTCTCTCTCTCTGTGTGTGTGTGTGTGTGTGAGAGAGAGAGAGAGAGAGAGAGAGAGAGAGGAGAGGAGAGAGAGAGAGACTGTCTGTCTGCCTGCCTGTCTGTCTCTTTGCCTGTCTGCCTGTCTCTCGGTGAGTGGATTTCTGTGTGGGTGTCTGTCTGTCTCTCAGGCAGCATGTCTCTGTGTGTCTCTGCGTGTTGCCAACGCCTGTTTCCTCCTGACTCCCCTGGAAGTTCTGAGTCGTTTCTTGACAAAATGGTCATGCCAAGTCACCCAGGGTGTTGTCAGTCAGAGTCGGTGGTCGAGAGGCAGCTGAGATAGTGGTGTTGAGCAAAAGTAGTAGGCATGGTGCCAGGGATGGGTCGGCTAGAATAAGGGGCTCCGGGTGGCTGTGCTTCTCTGAAGACACGGGTTGGATAGAGGTGGGAGGAAATCGGCGAGTTGTGCTTGGGGGGTTTGGGCTTGGGCCTTGTGCCCTTCGTTCGTTCGTTCGTTCGTTCGTTCGTTCCCTTCCCCCTGTTCCCACCCTGAGCAGCAGGCATGCCCTCACCTCCGGCTCCCGTGGCCGAGGCCGGAGAAGGTCCTGCGGATCATGGAGTGGGGAGAGTGAGCAGTGTCGTCCATGACATGTCACCGGGTGCTTGCCCTCCCGGCCGTCCCTAGCAGGGTGTCGAGGTCCATGGCACCCACCCGCCCACCCCCAAATTGGTCCTCGCACCAATGCTGCCTTGCAAGCACTACTGGACGCATGGGAAATGAGCTGAGCCAGGGTTGGGGAACTGGGTGCTCCCGCCGAGCCTCCGGGCTCCGTCGTCGAGGAGGCGTGGAGAAGTGTCAGGAGGGTGTGTCTGTCTGTGTCTTGTGAGGGCTTGAGCTCGGGGTGGGCTGAGGGCCGGTGGAGGAGAAGCGCGACCACAGTGCAGAGTTGAAAGCCTCGGTTCGGCTGTGGGTCAGTCCCCAGCGACAAAGGGCCGAGCTCGCTGTGCAGCCCTCGGGCTGCGGGGTTCGGGGGCTGGTGCCTGGTGAGCCAATATCGCCGGGCGTCGGGCCGCCAAGTGAGTATGGACCGCGACAGGGCAGGAGCAGAAGGAGCAGCGAGCGAGTCGACGAGCGAGCGGGCTGGGTGGCAGAGGAGGGTTGGGGCCCGAGTGGGCTCTAGGAGGAGGAGGAGGAGGAGGAGGAGTGAAGGGTTAGGGAGGCCAGTGCCTGAGCGGCAGGACGGAGCGGTGGCTGCAGAGGCAGAGGCAGAGGCAGAGGCAGAGGCAGAGGCAGAGGCAGAGGCAGAGGCAGAGGCAGAGGCAGAGGCAGAGGCAGAGGCAGAGGCAGAGGCAGAGGCAGAGGCAGAGGCAGAGGCAGAGGCAGAGGCAGAGGCAGAGGCAGAGGCAGAGGCAGAGGCAGAGGCAGAGGCAGAGAGTGGACAGGGGCGCTGGTGAGCGGTGCGTGTGGGTTCCCGGGCCGACCGCCAGGGGGCGCGCGCAATGAGAGAAGAAGAGTGGGCGCGGGGGCGTCGGGCGTCGGGCGTGAGGGGTCGCGATGGGTGGGAGATAGGAGGCTGTGGTGCTGGCGGTGCGCGCGCGCGCGAGTGTGTGTGAGCGAAGTGCGAGAGGCGAGCGTTGTTGGTTGTGAGGAGGTGTTGTGTTGAGGGTGTCGTGTATGGCGAGTGCGGGTGGAGTGTCGGGATGTGAGAGCAGGGTGGGCGGGTGTCGGGGGTCGGTGGTGGTCGGGCGCCGTGGGGCTTGCGCGCGGGCAGGGGGGCGTGTCGGTGAGGTGACGTCATTGGAGATGAGGTTGGAGTAGGTCCGTGAGGCGGCATCCACTCGCCGGTTGTGGTGGCGCACGCCGGTAGGATTTGCTGAAGGAGGCAGAGGCAGGAGGATCACGAGTTCGAGGCCAGCCTGGGCTACACATTTTTTTCCTTTGCTTTTTTTCTCCCTTCTCTTCTTTTTTCGCTCCTCGCCTCTCGCCTCTCGCTTCTCGCCTGCTACACTTTCCCATCTCTCCCGCCTGCGCTCCGCTTCTTTGCTCTGCCTTCTTCTTCGGCCCCTCTGCCCCCTGCTTTCGCACACCCTTGCCCCTCACACATACAACACCCGCCCGCCCGCACAACACCAACCAACTCACGCTGCGCTCACACACAAGGCCTCTAACAAACACTTGCACAACCACCCACAACCTCCTCTCGCCTCGCTCGGGATACCACACCGTGCCCTTCAGCCCTTTCTCCATCGCCTTTCTCGCCTCCCTTTGCTCCACTAGCAACCGCTCTGCACACAGGCACCAGGGGACACGCCTTCCCCTCGCACTCACCCACCCACATGGCCTTCCTTTCCCTGGGCCTCCCTCCCTCGCTCCTACTTTCACAGAAAGGCCCCCCTGCCCGGGCAGGGGGGTGGGGGCGGCGGTGGGGGGTGGCGTTGGGGGCTCCTACCCGACGACGCCCATGTTCTCTTTGGCCCGGCCTGTCCTTTGGCCTTGCTTGGCCTTTGCTACTTCGGGCCTTTCGTTTACAACCCAGGCCTCCTCCTCCAACTTTTAGGAAACATCACACCCTCGCCTTAGTGGTGACTTCCTCGGTCATTCTTTGCTATCCATCGTAGCAGCAGCAGCAGCCGCAGCCGCAGCCGCAGCAGCTGGGGTGGTGGTAGTAATAGTGGTTGGTAGTAGTAGTTCTGGTAGGACTAACGATATTCGTAGTAATAGCAGTAGCAATACTAACGACGTTCTCGTTTCGGGCCTACTACCGGGCAGGTACCTTGAGGCTTGCCCGGTCTGCCTTCAATGGGACGATTGTGACAGCAACCACGGGGAGTTGGTAGAATGGGAGGCCCTGTTCAAAGGAAGCACGCAGGGTGACCCAAAGGCAGCCTGAGTCCACCGCAGCTGAAGGGGATTGAGATAGGTGGCAAACCTCTACGTTTCCGGGTCCTTGGAATACCAACTCCACTCTGAGGTTCTGTTTGGTTGAATGAGTGAGTGAGTGAGTGACTGATTGATTTTGAAGTGTCCATCGACAGGTAAACACTTTGACTTGTGCTCCCCGGTTGAATTGTGAGTTCAGCGGGTCACCGAGAGTCACTGCCAGTGCTGACAGGTGCAGAGACCATCGATGGAAAGAGAGAAGCCGGTTCTGTGTCTGTGGCTCTGTGCTGCTCATGCCCAGTGATGATTCCCTTGGGGGTTGTTCCTGGGCTCCATGGCCTTGAGGATTGCGTGCGTGCAGGGAGGGGTAGGCTTCAGGTCGGGATACCCCAGCCCGGACCACAGCAGGCTTCCACACTCCCTCTGAGGCGGGTCCTTGGCTTCATGTGCTCCATGATTTGGTCGTCCCGCTCCTGCTGTTCTTCAAGGAGCAGGGACACCTGTTTTTGTCGTTGGTGGTTTGGTTTGGTCTGGTCTGGTTTGGTTTAGGTTTAGGTTTTTTGTTACATTTCTTGTGCTGAGTGCATTTTCTTAGGCGGGCTTGGGGGAAGGTTGCTACTGCTGCTAGGTGGGATGGATGGAGGGCTGCCTGGATGGAAGCATATGCATGGGTGCATGGATGGATGGATTGGAGTGTGGGTGGATGAACTATGGATGGACGGACGGACTGATGTATGTATGTATGTATGTATGTATGTATGTATGTATGTATGTATAGATGTATAGATGTATGGATATATGTATGTATAGATGTATAGATGGATGCATGGATGCATGGATGCATGGATCTATGGATGTATGTTTGGCTGGGTGGCTGAGTGGGATGGTGGGGGCGGAGATCAATGCATGATGGTTGGAAAGGGTAAAGGAGGATGCAGGGTCACAGCACGCAGCGTGTGGAAGACTCGAGGACCATGAGCTCACAGATGAGAACTAGAGAAGTGAGAAACCTTAAGCCACAAGGTAGGCTTGTCTCTTCAAGGGTAGGTTTGAGTACCGGTTTTGCCCCCAGAAGTCTGGAAATGGAGGTAGCTAATAACCAGGTGACCTGTGGTCTGTTTTGGCCCAGGCCAAACTTGAATAGCCCGGACTTTGGTGTTTATGCAAAGCCTTTGTCCTGAGCAGTGTTTCTCAGTCCACGGAACCCAACCTTCTGGGGAGATGTCCCCCTGTAGTTTACCGAGGCAGCCGAGCGGGCCACCACAGCCTCCTTCAGACACTTCTGTGCAACTCAGCCTCACTGTGAATTTCTGTGTTTTCTGGGGAACCTCAGGCGATCGTCCTCGTAAAGGGGTCGATCCACCCCCAAAGGGGGTCTTCTCGACCTCCAGGTTGAGTAGGCCGCCCTAGACGCGTGAGCATCGTTTCTCGGCCGAGAGAAGCCATCTTTACTTACAGCAGAGGCCTTATGGGAAGCAAGTCATGAGCTCTGTGGTCCACACGTGCCACGGTTTAATATCTGTCACCAGGAAGCCTGTCCCCATATCGTGCTGTGCTTCAATATGCCTAAAAGAAATGGCCCGGTGGTGTCAGACTCCGGAGGCTTGAACCGACAGGGACTGCGGAGGCCCGCTCAGACAGGGTTCCCTCTTGCTTCACTCTTATGGACACTCTGCGGGGCCGGGATTGCAGACAGCTCCCACTCCAGTCAAGTCTCCGTCTTGGGAGGGAGTCCCCGTGGGTGTTGGTTGTGGGGGCCCTCTAGCTGTGAAAGCATAGTTTCCCGGCTCCTGCCTCTGGACATGGGCTCAAGTCGAGGTGGTCCTGTGGCCGGCCCCAGGCCGCAGGCAGGCAGCCTTCCAGAAGGGGAGGAAAGGAAGGCAGAGCTGGTAGATGTTTTCCAGGCCACCTTTCTCCGAGCAGCAGCCCAAGAGCGAAGAGGCATGGAGATCTTCCTGCCTCCCTAGCCTACGCCCTCGCTCTGCCTTTCCTCTGTACTCCTCTTCTGCCCTCCACCATGTCCTGATACCTCGCCATCAGCTCTGCCTACCGCCGTGGGTCCCCCCACCACCCTCCAAGTCTCCGCGACCTCTTCTTCTGCTTCTTCGACTCTGTTCCTCTCTCTCTCTCTCTCTCTCTCTCTCTCTCTCTCTCCTCTGATTATATATATATATATACATATATATATATGTATATATATCCAATTTGTTCTTTCCTTTTGCTTTTGCGTGCTTTGGATCTCTTGGAAGGCCTAGATACCTATTGTATTGACTGCCGTGCAACTTGCTGCAACACTGTGTAGGCCCAGCTGGCAGGCATGCAATTTCTTTCATTTCATGCCTCTACCTCCACCTGCCTGCAAAGATGACAGATAGGAGACCCCCCTCCACCCACTCTGCATTTTTCTCTTTGTCAAATCACTCTGCCCATCCTGATCTCTTTCTCTCTGTCCCTGTCTCTGTCCCTCTCTCTCTCTCTCTCTCTCTCTGTGTGTGTGTGTGTGTGTGAGAGAGAGAGAGAGAGAGAGAGAGAGAGAGAGGGAGAGAGAGAGAGAGAGACTGTCTGTCTGCCTGCCTGTCTGTCTCTTTGCCTGTCTGCCTGTCTCTCGGTGAGTGGATTTCTGTGTGGGTGTCTGTCTGTCTCTCAGGCAGCATGTCTCTGTGTGTCTCTGCGTGTTGCCAACGCCTGTTTCCTCCTGACTCCCCTGGAAGTTCTGAGTCGTTTCTTGACAAAATGGTCATGCCAAGTCACCCAGGGTGTTGTCAGTCAGAGTCGGTGGTCGAGAGGCAGCTGAGATAGTGGTGTTGAGCAAAAGTAGTAGGCATGGTGCCAGGGATGGGTCGGCTAGAATAAGGGGCTCCGGGTGGCTGTGCTTCTCTGAAGACACGGGTTGGATAGAGGTGGGAGGAAATCGGCGAGTTGTGCTTGGGGGGTTTGGGCTTGGGCCTTGTGCCCTTCGTTCGTTCGTTCGTTCGTTCGTTCGTTCCCTTCCCCCTGTTCCCACCCTGAGCAGCAGGCATGCCCTCACCTCCGGCTCCCGTGGCCGAGGCCGGAGAAGGTCCTGCGGATCATGGAGTGGGGAGAGTGAGCAGTGTCGTCCATGACATGTCACCGGGTGCTTGCCCTCCCGGCCGTCCCTAGCAGGGTGTCGAGGTCCATGGCACCCACCCGCCCACCCCCCAAATTGGTCCTCGCACCAATGCTGCCTTGCAAGCACTACTGGACGCATGGGAAATGAGCTGAGCCAGGGTTGGGGAACTGGGTGCTCCCGCCGAGCCTCCGGGCTCCGTCGTCGAGGAGGCGTGGAGAAGTGTCAGGAGGGTGTGTCTGTCTGTGTCTTGTGAGGGCTTGAGCTCGGGGTGGGCTGAGGGCCGGTGGAGGAGAAGCGCGACCACAGTGCAGAGTTGAAAGCCTCGGTTCGGCTGTGGGTCAGTCCCCAGCGACAAAGGGCCGAGCTCGCTGTGCAGCCCTCGGGCTGCGGGGTTCGGGGGCTGGTGCCTGGTGAGCCAATATCGCCGGGCGTCGGGCCGCCAAGTGAGTATGGACCGCGACAGGGCAGGAGCAGAAGGAGCAGCGAGCGAGTCGACGAGCGAGCGGGCTGGGTGGCAGAGGAGGGTTGGGGCCCGAGTGGGCTCTAGGAGGAGGAGGAGGAGGAGGAGAGTGAAGGGTTAGGGAGGCCAGTGCCTGAGCGGCAGGACGGAGCGGTGGCTGCAGAGGCAGAGGCAGAGGCAGAGGCAGAGGCAGAGGCAGAGGAGGCAGAGGCAGAGGCAGAGGCAGAGGCAGAGGCAGAGGCAGAGGCAGAGGCAGAGGCAGAGGCAGAGGCAGAGGCAGAGGCAGAGGCAGAGGCAGAGGCAGAGGCAGAGGCAGAGGCAGAGAGTGGACAGGGGCGCTGGTGAGCGGTGCGTGTGGGTTCCCGGGCCGACCGCCAGGGGGCGCGCGCAATGAGAGAAGAAGAGTGGGCGCGGGGCGTCGGGCGTCGGGCGTGAGGGGTCGCGATGGGTGGGAGATAGGAGGCTGTGGTGCTGGCGGTGCGCGCGCGCGCGAGTGTGTGGAGCGAAGTGCGAGAGGCGAGCGTTGTTGGTTGTGAGGAGGTGTTGTGTTGAGGGTGTCGTGTATGGCGAGTGCGGGTGGAGTGTCGGGATGTGAGAGCAGGGTGGGCGGGTGTCGGGGGTCGGTGGTGGTCGGGCGCCGTGGGGCTTGCGCGCGGGCAGGGGGCGTGTCGGTGAGGTGACGTCATTGGAGATGAGGTTGGAGTAGGTCCGTGAGGCGGCATCCACTCGCCGGTTGTGGTGGCGCACGCCGGTAGGATTTGCTGAAGGAGGCAGAGGCAGGAGGATCACGAGTTCGAGGCCAGCCTGGGCTACACATTTTTTTCCTTTGCTTTTTTTCTCCCTTCTCTTCTTTTTTCGCTCCTCGCCTCTCGCCTCTCGCTTCTCGCCTGCTACACTTTCCCATCTCTCCCGCCTGCGCTCCGCTTCTTTGCTCTGCCTTCTTCTTCGGCCCCTCTGCCCCCTGCTTTCGCACACCCTTGCCCCTCACACATACAACACCCGCCCGCCCGCACAACACCAACCAACTCACGCTGCGCTCACACACAAGGCCTCTAACAAACACTTGCACAACCACCCACAACCTCCTCTCGCCTCGCTCGGGATACCACACCGTGCCCTTCAGCCCTTTCTCCATCGCCTTTCTCGCCTCCCTTTGCTCCACTAGCAACCGCTCTGCACACAGGCACCAGGGGACACGCCTTCCCCTCGCACTCACCCACCCACATGGCCTTCCTTTCCCTGGGCCTCCCTCCCTCGCTCCTACTTTCACAGAAAGGCCCCCCTGCCCGGGCAGGGGGGGGGGGGCGGCGGTGGGGGGTGGCGTTGGGGGCTCCTACCCGACGACGCCCATGTTCTCTTTGGCCCGGCCTGTCCTTTGGCCTTGCTTGGCCTTTGCTACTTCGGGCCTTTCGTTTACAACCCAGGCCTCCTCCTCCAACTTTTAGGAAACATCACACCCTCGCCTTAGTGGTGACTTCCTCGGTCATTCTTTGCTATCCATCGTAGCAGCAGCAGCAGCCGCAGCCGCAGCCGCAGCAGCTGGGGTGGTGGTAGTAATAGTGGTTGGTAGTAGTAGTTCTGGTAGGACTAACGATATTCGTAGTAATAGCAGTAGCAATACTAACGACGTTCTCGTTTCGGGCCTACTACCGGGCAGGTACCTTGAGGCTTGCCCGGTCTGCCTTCAATGGGACGATTGTGACAGCAACCACGGGGAGTTGGTAGAATGGGAGGCCCTGTTCAAAGGAAGCACGCAGGGTGACCCAAAGGCAGCCTGAGTCCACCGCAGCTGAAGGGGATTGAGATAGGTGGCAAACCTCTACGTTTCCGGGTCCTTGGAATACCAACTCCACTCTGAGGTTCTGTTTGGTTGAATGAGTGAGTGAGTGAGTGACTGATTGATTTTGAAGTGTCCATCGACAGGTAAACACTTTGACTTGTGCTCCCCGGTTGAATTGTGAGTTCAGCGGGTCACCGAGAGTCACTGCCAGTGCTGACAGGTGCAGAGACCATCGATGGAAAGAGAGAAGCCGGTTCTGTGTCTGTGGCTCTGTGCTGCTCATGCCCAGTGATGATTCCCTTGGGGGTTGTTCCTGGGCTCCATGGCCTTGAGGATTGCGTGCGTGCAGGGAGGGGGTAGGCTTCAGGTCGGGATACCCCAGCCCGGACCACAGCAGGCTTCCACACTCCCTCTGAGGCGGGTCCTTGGCTTCATGTGCTCCATGATTTGGTCGTCCCGCTCCTGCTGTTCTTCAAGGAGCAGGGACACCTGTTTTTGTCGTTGGTGGTTTGGTTTGGTCTGGTCTGGTTTGGTTTAGGTTTAGGTTTTTTGTTACATTTCTTGTGCTGAGTGCATTTTCTTAGGCGGGCTTGGGGGAAGGTTGCTACTGCTGCTAGGTGGGATGGATGGAGGGCTGCCTGGATGGAAGCATATGCATGGGTGCATGGATGGATGGATTGGAGTGTGGGTGGATGAACTATGGATGGACGGACGGACTGATGTATGTATGTATGTATGTATGTATGTATGTATGTATGTATTAGATGTATAGATGTATGGATATATGTATGTATAGATGTATAGATGGATGCATGGATGCATGGATGCATGGATCTATGGATGTATGTTTGGCTGGGTGGCTGAGTGGGATGGTGGGGGCGGAGATCAATGCATGATGGTTGGAAAGGGTAAAGGAGGATGCAGGGTCACAGCACGCAGCGTGTGGAAGACTCGAGGACCATGAGCTCACAGATGAGAACTAGAGAAGTGAGAAACCTTAAGCCACAAGGTAGGCTTGTCTCTTCAAGGGTAGGTTTGAGTACCGGTTTTGCCCCCAGAAGTCTGGAAATGGAGGTAGCTAATAACCAGGTGACCTGTGGTCTGTTTTGGCCCAGGCCAAACTTGAATAGCCCGGACTTTGGTGTTTATGCAAAGCCTTTGTCCTGAGCAGTGTTTCTCAGTCCACGGAACCCAACCTTCTGGGGAGATGTCCCCCTGTAGTTTACCGAGGCAGCCGAGCGGGCCACCACAGCCTCCTTCAGACACTTCTGTGCAACTCAGCCTCACTGTGAATTTCTGTGTTTTCTGGGGAACCTCAGGCGATCGTCCTCGTAAAGGGGTCGATCCACCCCCAAAGGGGGTCTTCTCGACCTCCAGGTTGAGTAGGCCGCCCTAGACGCGTGAGCATCGTTTCTCGGCCGAGAGAAGCCATCTTTACTTACAGCAGAGGCCTTATGGGAAGCAAGTCATGAGCTCTGTGGTCCACACGTGCCACGGTTTAATATCTGTCACCAGGAAGCCTGTCCCCATATCGTGCTGTGCTTCAATATGCCTAAAAGAAATGGCCCGGTGGTGTCAGACTCCGGAGGCTTGAACCGACAGGGACTGCGGAGGCCCGCTCAGACAGGGTTCCCTCTTGCTTCACTCTTATGGACACTCTGCGGGGCCGGGATTGCAGACAGCTCCCACTCCAGTCAAGTCTCCGTCTTGGGAGGGAGTCCCCGTGGGTGTTGGTTGTGGGGGCCCTCTAGCTGTGAAAGCATAGTTTCCCGGCTCCTGCCTCTGGACATGGGCTCAAGTCGAGGTGGTCCTGTGGCCGGCCCCAGGCCGCAGGCAGGCAGCCTTCCAGAAGGGGAGGAAAGGAAGGCAGAGCTGGTAGATGTTTTCCAGGCCACCTTTCTCCGAGCAGCAGCCCAAGAGCGAAGAGGCATGGAGATCTTCCTGCCTCCCTAGCCTACGCCCTCGCTCTGCCTTTCCTCTGTACTCCTCTTCTGCCCTCCACCATGTCCTGATACCTCGCCATCAGCTCTGCCTACCGCCGTGGGTCCCCCCACCACCCTCCAAGTCTCCGCGACCTCTTCTTCTGCTTCTTCGACTCTGTTCCTCTCTCTCTCTCTCTCTCTCTCTCTCTCTCTCTGATTATATATATATACATATATATATATATATGTATATATATCCAATTTGTTCTTTCCTTTTGCTTTTGCGTGCTTTGGATCTCTTGGAAGGCCTAGATACCTATTGTATTGACTGCCGTGCAACTTGCTGCAACACTGTGTAGGCCCAGCTGGCAGGCATGCAATTTCTTTCATTTCATGCCTCTACCTCCACCTGCCTGCAAAGATGACAGATAGGAGACCCCCCTCCACCCACTCTGCATTTTTCTCTTTGTCAAATCACTCTGCCCATCCTGATCTCTTTCTCTCTGTCCCTGTCTCTGTCCCTCTCTCTCTCTCTCTCTCTCTCTCTGTGTGTGTGTGTGTGTGAGAGAGAGAGAGAGAGAGAGGAGAGAGAGAGAGGGAGAGAGAGAGAGAGACTGTCTGTCTGCCTGCCTGTCTGTCTCTTTGCCTGTCTGCCTGTCTCTCGGTGAGTGGATTTCTGTGTGGGTGTCTGTCTGTCTCTCAGGCAGCATGTCTCTGTGTGTCTCTGCGTGTTGCCAACGCCTGTTTCCTCCTGACTCCCCTGGAAGTTCTGAGTCGTTTCTTGACAAAATGGTCATGCCAAGTCACCCAGGGTGTTGTCAGTCAGAGTCGGTGGTCGAGAGGCAGCTGAGATAGTGGTGTTGAGCAAAAGTAGTAGGCATGGTGCCAGGGATGGGTCGGCTAGAATAAGGGGCTCCGGGTGGCTGTGCTTCTCTGAAGACACGGGTTGGATAGAGGTGGGAGGAAATCGGCGAGTTGTGCTTGGGGGGTTTGGGCTTGGGCCTTGTGCCCTTCGTTCGTTCGTTCGTTCGTTCGTTCGTTCCCTTCCCCCTGTTCCCACCCTGAGCAGCAGGCATGCCCTCACCTCCGGCTCCCGTGGCCGAGGCCGGAGAAGGTCCTGCGGATCATGGAGTGGGGAGAGTGAGCAGTGTCGTCCATGACATGTCACCGGGTGCTTGCCCTCCCGGCCGTCCCTAGCAGGGTGTCGAGGTCCATGGCACCCACCCGCCCACCCCCAAATTGGTCCTCGCACCAATGCTGCCTTGCAAGCACTACTGGACGCATGGGAAATGAGCTGAGCCAGGGTTGGGGAACTGGGTGCTCCCGCCGAGCCTCCGGGCTCCGTCGTCGAGGAGGCGTGGAGAAGTGTCAGGAGGGTGTGTCTGTCTGTGTCTTGTGAGGGCTTGAGCTCGGGGTGGGCTGAGGGCCGGTGGAGGAGAAGCGCGACCACAGTGCAGAGTTGAAAGCCTCGGTTCGGCTGTGGGTCAGTCCCCAGCGACAAAGGGCCGAGCTCGCTGTGCAGCCCTCGGGCTGCGGGGTTCGGGGCTGGTGCCTGGTGAGCCAATATCGCCGGGCGTCGGGCCGCCAAGTGAGTATGGACCGCGACAGGGCAGGAGCAGAAGGAGCAGCGAGCGAGTCGACGAGCGAGCGGGCTGGGTGGCAGAGGAGGGTTGGGGCCCGAGTGGGCTCTAGGAGGAGGAGGAGGAGGAGGAGAGTGAAGGGTTAGGGAGGCCAGTGCCTGAGCGGCAGGACGGAGCGGTGGCTGCAGAGGCAGAGGCAGAGGCAGAGGCAGAGGCAGAGGCAGAGGCAGAGGCAGAGGCAGAGGCAGAGGCAGAGGCAGAGGCAGAGGCAGAGGCAGAGGCAGAGGCAGAGGCAGAGGCAGAGGCAGAGGCAGAGGCAGAGGCAGAGGCAGAGGCAGAGGCAGAGAGTGGACAGGGGCGCTGGTGAGCGGTGCGTGTGGGTTCCCGGGCCGACCGCCAGGGGGCGCGCGCAATGAGAGAAGAAGAGTGGGCGCGGGGCGTCGGGCGTCGGGCGTGAGGGGTCGCGATGGGTGGGAGATAGGAGGCTGTGGTGCTGGCGGTGCGCGCGCGCGAGTGTGTGTGAGCGAAGTGCGAGAGGCGAGCGTTGTTGGTTGTGAGGAGGTGTTGTGTTGAGGGTGTCGTGTATGGCGAGTGCGGGTGGAGTGTCGGGATGTGAGAGCAGGGTGGGCGGGTGTCGGGGGTCGGTGGTGGTCGGGCGCCGTGGGGCTTGCGCGCGGGCAGGGGGCGTGTCGGTGAGGTGACGTCATTGGAGATGAGGTTGGAGTAGGTCCGTGAGGCGGCATCCACTCGCCGGTTGTGGTGGCGCACGCCGGTAGGATTTGCTGAAGGAGGCAGAGGCAGGAGGATCACGAGTTCGAGGCCAGCCTGGGCTACACATTTTTTTCCTTTGCTTTTTTTCTCCCTTCTCTTCTTTTTTCGCTCCTCGCCTCTCGCCTCTCGCTTCTCGCCTGCTACACTTTCCCATCTCTCCCGCCTGCGCTCCGCTTCTTTGCTCTGCCTTCTTCTTCGGCCCCTCTGCCCCCTGCTTTCGCACACCCTTGCCCCTCACACATACAACACCCGCCCGCCCGCACAACACCAACCAACTCACGCTGCGCTCACACACAAGGCCTCTAACAAACACTTGCACAACCACCCACAACCTCCTCTCGCCTCGCTCGGGATACCACACCGTGCCCTTCAGCCCTTTCTCCATCGCCTTTCTCGCCTCCCCTTTGCTCCACTAGCAACCGCTCTGCACACAGGCACCAGGGGACACGCCTTCCCCTCGCACTCACCCACCCACATGGCCTTCCTTTCCCTGGGCCTCCCTCCCTCGCTCCTACTTTCACAGAAAGGCCCCCCTGCCCGGGCAGGGGGGGGGGGGGGGGGGGGGGGGGGGTGGCGTTGGGGCTCCTACCCGACGACGCCCATGTTCTCTTTGGCCCGGCCTGTCCTTTGGCCTTGCTTGGCCTTTGCTACTTCGGGCCTTTCGTTTACAACCCAGGCCTCCTCCTCCAACTTTTAGGAAACATCACACCCTCGCCTTAGTGGTGACTTCCTCGGTCATTCTTTGCTATCCATCGTAGCAGCAGCAGCAGCCGCAGCCGCAGCCGCAGCAGCTGGGGTGGTGGTAGTAATAGTGGTTGGTAGTAGTAGTTCTGGTAGGACTAACGATATTCGTAGTAATAGCAGTAGCAATACTAACGACGTTCTCGTTTCGGGCCTACTACCGGGCAGGTACCTTGAGGCTTGCCCGGTCTGCCTTCAATGGGACGATTGTGACAGCAACCACGGGGAGTTGGTAGAATGGGAGGCCCTGTTCAAAGGAAGCACGCAGGGTGACCCAAAGGCAGCCTGAGTCCACCGCAGCTGAAGGGGATTGAGATAGGTGGCAAACCTCTACGTTTCCGGGTCCTTGGAATACCAACTCCACTCTGAGGTTCTGTTTGGTTGAATGAGTGAGTGAGTGAGTGACTGATTGATTTTGAAGTGTCCATCGACAGGTAAACACTTTGACTTGTGCTCCCCGGTTGAATTGTGAGTTCAGCGGGTCACCGAGAGTCACTGCCAGTGCTGACAGGTGCAGAGACCATCGATGGAAAGAGAGAAGCCGGTTCTGTGTCTGTGGCTCTGTGCTGCTCATGCCCAGTGATGATTCCCTTGGGGGTTGTTCCTGGGCTCCATGGCCTTGAGGATTGCGTGCGTGCAGGGAGGGGTAGGCTTCAGGTCGGGATACCCCAGCCCGGACCACAGCAGGCTTCCACACTCCCTCTGAGGCGGGTCCTTGGCTTCATGTGCTCCATGATTTGGTCGTCCCGCTCCTGCTGTTCTTCAAGGAGCAGGGACACCTGTTTTTGTCGTTGGTGGTTTGGTTTGGTCTGGTCTGGTTTGGTTTAGGTTTAGGTTTTTTGTTACATTTCTTGTGCTGAGTGCATTTTCTTAGGCGGGCTTGGGGGAAGGTTGCTACTGCTGCTAGGTGGGATGGATGGAGGGCTGCCTGGATGGAAGCATATGCATGGGTGCATGGATGGATGGATTGGAGTGTGGGTGGATGAACTATGGATGGACGGACGGACTGATGTATGTATGTATGTATGTATGTATGTATGTATGTATGTATGTATGTATAGATGTATAGATGTATGGATATATGTATGTATAGATGTATAGATGGATGCATGGATGCATGGATGCATGGATCTATGGATGTATGTTTGGCTGGGTGGCTGAGTGGGATGGTGGGGGCGGAGATCAATGCATGATGGTTGGAAAGGGTAAAGGAGGATGCAGGGTCACAGCACGCAGCGTGTGGAAGACTCGAGGACCATGAGCTCACAGATGAGAACTAGAGAAGTGAGAAACCTTAAGCCACAAGGTAGGCTTGTCTCTTCAAGGGTAGGTTTGAGTACCGGTTTTGCCCCCAGAAGTCTGGAAATGGAGGTAGCTAATAACCAGGTGACCTGTGGTCTGTTTTGGCCCAGGCCAAACTTGAATAGCCCGGACTTTGGTGTTTATGCAAAGCCTTTGTCCTGAGCAGTGTTTCTCAGTCCACGGAACCCAACCTTCTGGGGAGATGTCCCCCTGTAGTTTACCGAGGCAGCCGAGCGGGCCACCACAGCCTCCTTCAGACACTTCTGTGCAACTCAGCCTCACTGTGAATTTCTGTGTTTTCTGGGGAACCTCAGGCGATCGTCCTCGTAAAGGGGTCGATCCACCCCCAAAGGGGGTCTTCTCGACCTCCAGGTTGAGTAGGCCGCCCTAGACGCGTGAGCATCGTTTCTCGGCCGAGAGAAGCCATCTTTACTTACAGCAGAGGCCTTATGGGAAGCAAGTCATGAGCTCTGTGGTCCACACGTGCCACGGTTTAATATCTGTCACCAGGAAGCCTGTCCCCATATCGTGCTGTGCTTCAATATGCCTAAAAGAAATGGCCCGGTGGTGTCAGACTCCGGAGGCTTGAACCGACAGGGACTGCGGAGGCCCGCTCAGACAGGGTTCCCTCTTGCTTCACTCTTATGGACACTCTGCGGGGCCGGGATTGCAGACAGCTCCCACTCCAGTCAAGTCTCCGTCTTGGGAGGGAGTCCCCGTGGGTGTTGGTTGTGGGGGCCCTCTAGCTGTGAAAGCATAGTTTCCCGGCTCCTGCCTCTGGACATGGGCTCAAGTCGAGGTGGTCCTGTGGCCGGCCCCAGGCCGCAGGCAGGCAGCCTTCCAGAAGGGGAGGAAAGGAAGGCAGAGCTGGTAGATGTTTTCCAGGCCACCTTTCTCCGAGCAGCAGCCCAAGAGCGAAGAGGCATGGAGATCTTCCTGCCTCCCCTAGCCTACGCCCTCGCTCTGCCTTTCCTCTGTACTCCTCTTCTGCCCTCCACCATGTCCTGATACCTCGCCATCAGCTCTGCCTACCGCCGTGGGTCCCCCCACCACCCTCCAAGTCTCCGCGACCTCTTCTTCTGCTTCTTCGACTCTGTTCCTCTCTCTCTCTCTCTCTCTCTCTCTCTCTCTCTCTCTCTGATTATATATATATACATATATATATATATATATGTATATATATCCAATTTGTTCTTTCCTTTTGCTTTTGCGTGCTTTGGATCTCTTGGAAGGCCTAGATACCTATTGTATTGACTGCCGTGCAACTTGCTGCAACACTGTGTAGGCCCAGCTGGCAGGCATGCAATTTCTTTCATTTCATGCCTCTACCTCCACCTGCCTGCAAAGATGACAGATAGGAGACCCCCCTCCACCCACTCTGCATTTTTCTCTTTGTCAAATCACTCTGCCCATCCTGATCTCTTTCTCTCTGTCCCTGTCTCTGTCCCTCTCTCTCTCTCTCTCTCTCTGTGTGTGTGTGTGTGTGAGAGAGAGAGAGAGAGAGAGAGAGAGGGAGAGAGAGAGAGGGAGAGAGAGAGAGAGAGAGACTGTCTGTCTGCCTGCCTGTCTGTCTCTTTGCCTGTCTGCCTGTCTCTCGGTGAGTGGATTTCTGTGTGGGTGTCTGTCTGTCTCTCAGGCAGCATGTCTCTGTGTGTCTCTGCGTGTTGCCAACGCCTGTTTCCTCCTGACTCCCCTGGAAGTTCTGAGTCGTTTCTTGACAAAATGGTCATGCCAAGTCACCCAGGGTGTTGTCAGTCAGAGTCGGTGGTCGAGAGGCAGCTGAGATAGTGGTGTTGAGCAAAAGTAGTAGGCATGGTGCCAGGGATGGGTCGGCTAGAATAAGGGGCTCCGGGTGGCTGTGCTTCTCTGAAGACACGGGTTGGATAGAGGTGGGAGGAAATCGGCGAGTTGTGCTTGGGGGGTTTGGGCTTGGGCCTTGTGCCCTTCGTTCGTTCGTTCGTTCGTTCGTTCGTTCCCTTCCCCCTGTTCCCACCCTGAGCAGCAGGCATGCCCTCACCTCCGGCTCCCGTGGCCGAGGCCGGAGAAGGTCCTGCGGATCATGGAGTGGGGAGAGTGAGCAGTGTCGTCCATGACATGTCACCGGGTGCTTGCCCTCCCGGCCGTCCCTAGCAGGGTGTCGAGGTCCATGGCACCCACCCGCCCACCCCCAAATTGGTCCTCGCACCAATGCTGCCTTGCAAGCACTACTGGACGCATGGGAAATGAGCTGAGCCAGGGTTGGGGAACTGGGTGCTCCCGCCGAGCCTCCGGGCTCCGTCGTCGAGGAGGCGTGGAGAAGTGTCAGGAGGGTGTGTCTGTCTGTGTCTTGTGAGGGCTTGAGCTCGGGGTGGGCTGAGGGCCGGTGGAGGAGAAGCGCGACCACAGTGCAGAGTTGAAAGCCTCGGTTCGGCTGTGGGTCAGTCCCCAGCGACAAAGGGCCGAGCTCGCTGTGCAGCCCTCGGGCTGCGGGGTTCGGGGCTGGTGCCTGGTGAGCCAATATCGCCGGGCGTCGGGCCGCCAAGTGAGTATGGACCGCGACAGGGCAGGAGCAGAAGGAGCAGCGAGCGAGTCGACGAGCGAGCGGGCTGGGTGGCAGAGGAGGGTTGGGGCCCGAGTGGGCTCTAGGAGGAGGAGGAGGAGGAGGAGGAGTGAAGGGTTAGGGAGGCCAGTGCCTGAGCGGCAGGACGGAGCGGTGGCTGCAGAGGCAGAGGCAGAGGCAGAGGCAGAGGCAGAGGCAGAGGCAGAGGCAGAGGCAGAGGCAGAGGCAGAGGCAGAGGCAGAGGCAGAGGCAGAGGCAGAGGCAGAGGCAGAGGCAGAGGCAGAGGCAGAGGCAGAGGCAGAGGCAGAGGCAGAGGGTGGACAGGGGCGCTGGTGAGCGGTGCGTGTGGGTTCCCGGGCCGACCGCCAGGGGGCGCGCGCAATGAGAGAAGAAGAGTGGGCGCGGGGCGTCGGGCGTCGGGCGTGAGGGGTCGCGATGGGTGGGAGATAGGAGGCTGTGGTGCTGGCGGTGCGCGCGCGCGCGGTGTGTGTGAGCGAAGTGCGAGAGGCGAGCGTTGTTGGTTGTGAGGAGGTGTTGTGTTGAGGGTGTCGTGTATGGCGAGTGCGGGTGGAGTGTCGGGATGTGAGAGCAGGGTGGGCGGGTGTCGGGGGTCGGTGGTGGTCGGGCGCCGTGGGGCTTGCGCGCGGGCAGGGGGCGTGTCGGTGAGGTGACGTCATTGGAGATGAGGTTGGAGTAGGTCCGTGAGGCGGCATCCACTCGCCGGTTGTGGTGGCGCACGCCGGTAGGATTTGCTGAAGGAGGCAGAGGCAGGAGGATCACGAGTTCGAGGCCAGCCTGGGCTACACATTTTTTTCCTTTGCTTTTTTTCTCCCTTCTCTTCTTTTTTCGCTCCTCGCCTCTCGCCTCTCGCTTCTCGCCTGCTACACTTTCCCATCTCTCCCGCCTGCGCTCCGCTTCTTTGCTCTGCCTTCTTCTTCGGCCCCTCTGCCCCCTGCTTTCGCACACCCTTGCCCCTCACACATACAACACCCGCCCGCCCGCACAACACCAACCAACTCACGCTGCGCTCACACACAAGGCCTCTAACAAACACTTGCACAACCACCCACAACCTCCTCTCGCCTCGCTCGGGATACCACACCGTGCCCTTCAGCCCTTTCTCCATCGCCTTTCTCGCCTCCCTTTGCTCCACTAGCAACCGCTCTGCACACAGGCACCAGGGGACACGCCTTCCCCTCGCACTCACCCACCCACATGGCCTTCCTTTCCCTGGGCCTCCCCTCCCTCGCTCCTACTTTCACAGAAAGGCCCCCTGCCCGGGCAGGGGGGTGGGGGCGGCGGTGGGGGTGGCGTTGGGGCTCCTACCCGACGACGCCCATGTTCTCTTTGGCCCGGCCTGTCCTTTGGCCTTGCTTGGCCTTTGCTACTTCGGGCCTTTCGTTTACAACCCAGGCCTCCTCCTCCAACTTTTAGGAAACATCACACCCTCGCCTTAGTGGTGACTTCCTCGGTCATTCTTTGCTATCCATCGTAGCAGCAGCAGCAGCCGCAGCCGCAGCCGCAGCAGCTGGGGTGGTGGTAGTAATAGTGGTTGGTAGTAGTAGTTCTGGTAGGACTAACGATATTCGTAGTAATAGCAGTAGCAATACTAACGACGTTCTCGTTTTCGGGCCTACTACCGGGCAGGTACCTTGAGGCTTGCCCGGTCTGCCTTCAATGGGACGATTGTGACAGCAACCACGGGGAGTTGGTAGAATGGGAGGCCCTGTTCAAAGGAAGCACGCAGGGTGACCCAAAGGCAGCCTGAGTCCACCGCAGCTGAAGGGGATTGAGATAGGTGGCAAACCTCTACGTTTCCGGGTCCTTGGAATACCAACTCCACTCTGAGGTTCTGTTTGGTTGAATGAGTGAGTGAGTGAGTGACTGATTGATTTTGAAGTGTCCATCGACAGGTAAACACTTTGACTTGTGCTCCCCGGTTGAATTGTGAGTTCAGCGGGTCACCGAGAGTCACTGCCAGTGCTGACAGGTGCAGAGACCATCGATGGAAAGAGAGAAGCCGGTTCTGTGTCTGTGGCTCTGTGCTGCTCATGCCCAGTGATGATTCCCTTGGGGGTTGTTCCTGGGCTCCATGGCCTTGAGGATTGCGTGCGTGCAGGGAGGGGGTAGGCTTCAGGTCGGGATACCCCAGCCCGGACCACAGCAGGCTTCCACACTCCCTCTGAGGCGGGTCCTTGGCTTCATGTGCTCCATGATTTGGTCGTCCCGCTCCTGCTGTTCTTCAAGGAGCAGGGACACCTGTTTTTGTCGTTGGTGGTTTGGTTTGGTCTGGTCTGGTTCGGTTTAGGTTTAGGTTTTTTGTTACATTTCTTGTGCTGAGTGCATTTTCTTAGGCGGGCTTGGGGAAGGTTGCTACTGCTGCTAGGTGGGATGGATGGAGGGCTGCCTGGATGGAAGCATATGCATGGGTGCATGGATGGATGGATTGGAGTGTGGGTGGATGAACTATGGATGGACGGACGGACTGATGTATGTATGTATGTATGTATGTATGTATGTATGTATGTATAGATGTATAGATGTATGGATATATGTATGTATAGATGTATAGATGGATGCATGGATGCATGGATGCATGGATCTATGGATGTATGTTTGGCTGGGTGGCTGAGTGGGATGGTGGGGGCGGAGATCAATGCATGATGGTTGGAAAGGGTAAAGGAGGATGCAGGGTCACAGCACGCAGCGTGTGGAAGACTCGAGGACCATGAGCTCACAGATGAGAACTAGAGAAGTGAGAAACCTTAAGCCACAAGGTAGGCTTGTCTCTTCAAGGGTAGGTTTGAGTACCGGTTTTGCCCCCAGAAGTCTGGAAATGGAGGTAGCTAATAACCAGGTGACCTGTGGTCTGTTTTGGCCCAGGCCAAACTTGAATAGCCCGGACTTTGGTGTTTATGCAAAGCCTTTGTCCTGAGCAGTGTTTCTCAGTCCACGGAACCCAACCTTCTGGGGAGATGTCCCCCTGTAGTTTACCGAGGCAGCCGAGCGGGCCACCACAGCCTCCTTCAGACACTTCTGTGCAACTCAGCCTCACTGTGAATTTCTGTGTTTTCTGGGGAACCTCAGGCGATCGTCCTCGTAAAGGGGTCGATCCACCCCCAAAGGGGGTCTTCTCGACCTCCAGGTTGAGTAGGCCGCCCTAGACGCGTGAGCATCGTTTCTCGGCCGAGAGAAGCCATCTTTACTTACAGCAGAGGCCTTATGGGAAGCAAGTCATGAGCTCTGTGGTCCACACGTGCCACGGTTTAATATCTGTCACCAGGAAGCCTGTCCCCATATCGTGCTGTGCTTCAATATGCCTAAAAGAAATGGCCCGGTGGTGTCAGACTCCGGAGGCTTGAACCGACAGGGACTGCGGAGGCCCGCTCAGACAGGGTTCCCTCTTGCTTCACTCTTATGGACACTCTGCGGGGCCGGGATTGCAGACAGCTCCCACTCCAGTCAAGTCTCCGTCTTGGGAGGGAGTCCCCCGTGGGTGTTGGTTGTGGGGGCCCTCTAGCTGTGAAAGCATAGTTTCCCGGCTCCTGCCTCTGGACATGGGCTCAAGTCGAGGTGGTCCTGTGGCCGGCCCCAGGCCGCAGGCAGGCAGCCTTCCAGAAGGGGAGGAAAGGAAGGCAGAGCTGGTAGATGTTTTCCAGGCCACCTTTCTCCGAGCAGCAGCCCAAGAGCGAAGAGGCATGGAGATCTTCCTGCCTCCCTAGCCTACGCCCTCGCTCTGCCTTTCCTCTGTACTCCTCTTCTGCCCTCCACCATGTCCTGATACCTCGCCATCAGCTCTGCCTACCGCCGTGGGTCCCCCCACCACCCTCCAAGTCTCCGCGACCTCTTCTTCTGCTTCTTCGACTCTGTTCCTCTCTCTCTCTCTCTCTCTCTCTCTCTCAGTCTCTCTCTCTGATTATATATATATATATACATATATATATATGTATGTATATATATCCAATTTGTTCTTTCCTTTTGCTTTTGCATGCTTTGGATCTCTTGGAAGGCCTAGATACCTATTGTATTGACTGCCGTGCAACTTGCTGCAACACTGTGTAGGCCCAGCTGGCAGGCATGCAATTTCTTTCATTTCATGCCTCTACCTCCACCTGCCTGCAAAGATGACAGATAGGAGACCCCCCTCCACCCACTCTGCATTTTTCTCTTTGTCAAATCACTCTGCCCATCCTGATCTCTTTCTCTCTGTCCCTGTCTCTGTCCCTCTCTCTCTCTCTCTCTGTGTGTGTGTGTGAGAGAGAGAGAGAGACTGTCTGTCTGCCTGCCTGTCTGTCTCTTTGCCTGTCTGCCTGTCTCTCGGTGAGTGGATTTCTGTGTGGGTGTCTGTCTGTCTCTCAGGCAGCATGTCTCTGTGTGTCTCTGCGTGTTGCCAACACCTGTTTCCTCCTGACTCCCCTGGAAGTTCTGAGTCGTTTCTTGACAAAATGGTCATGCCAAGTCACCCAGGGTGTTGTCACTTAATGCCACTTGTTAAGGCACCCAGACTCATTTACCTTTGTACTGAGAAATGGCCAAGATATCACCTAGAAAATAAGTCAAATTGGCTGCATAATGGCCTATCGTGAACAATCCCGATATCTTAAGAGATCTTTCACATTACTGCCAACAAAAAGGTAGATGGAAGAAGTTAACATATATCCAGGCTTTCCTCTATCTAAATGCTAAACACTCTCTTTCCTCTTCTTCCTCTCAATATCATGTCCTTCAAGCCATGAAAGATGAACCTGAAGAAACCTCCACTAACTTAGACCCTGCTAATGAACCTCCATAGCTCCATCCTCAACATCCAACTACCTCTTCTGCTTCTCCCTCTTCAACTCTTTCCTCTCCAATGCCAGGCCGCTCTAAAGGCCCAATTCTCCCACCTACTTACACACCCATGTTACCCATTCCCATGCCCTCATGTTCTCAACCCACCAAAGCCAACCCAGCTACAGTCTTCCCCTTCAGAGAAGTGGCCGGAGTGGATGGTCTGTTTAAAGTACATGTCCCCTTTTCCCAATCAGAACTTTCTCAAGTATAACATAGACCGGGTTCCTATAGCTCTGACCTTACTGCCTTTATAAAAATTTTAATATATCACACAATCCTATAGTCTCATATATATATATATATATACATATATATATATATATATATATATATATATATATATATATATCTTAACCAACAACCTACTACCTGAGGAACACAGACGAGTTTGGGAGCAGGCCAAAGCCTATGCAAATGAAACTCAACAGAATCTTTCAGCTCACCATGCTGGGTCAGAGGCTGCTCCAGATCAGGAGCATAATTGGTACTACAATACCACAGGGGGAATTCTGGCTGGAGACCAGTTTACAACCTGCCTCATGGTTGGTCACCATAAGCCTGCCCTAAAGCCAATAAACTATCAAAATTCTAGAGGTAGTTCAAGACAAAACAGACAATCCCTCATTTCCTAGAACATCTTACATAGGCATTCTTACAGTATTCTAACGTAGACCGTGAGACATCAGAGGGGAGGCAACTCTTTATGACTTAGTCTGCCTGGGCCCCTTGCCCTACGGGGCTCGAGAACCACAGTGTCCATGATTTAAGTGTGGTCAGGAAGGACATTGGGCTCGAACTTGCCCTAATCCCTGTGTGCATGTCCACATGACAAGAAGAGGGTCACTAGTCAACAGACTGCCCACATGACACTTGTGGCAAGAGGAGATAAGATATGGACCGCCCTCTAGCTGACTTCCTAGCCATGGCCATGGACGATGATGAGTGGAGGGGCCGGGCTCTCTTGACCCAACCACTGTCATCTCTGACAGAGAGCTCAAGATAGAAATTAAAGTATCAGGGAGATAATTCTCCTTCCTTTTTGACACTGGTGCCACATACTCAGTCCTGAGGGAATTATGGGACCCACTTCTCCTTCTCGTCTCACTATTGGCAGGGTATAGAGAGCCTTACCTACCTCATCAGACCCCACCACTCACTCAGTTGTATTTTCTGGGGAATTCACCTCACTCATTCATTTCTGGTTATAACTACCTGTCCTGTGCCCTTACTGGGAAGGGATCTTTTAGCCAAGGTAGGAGCTTCCATTTCTTTTGCCACTCACCCTACTGGTTTAATATGTTATTTCCTCTGCCAGTGTCTGAGGTAGACACCCAAGTCTGGGACACCAAAAACCCTTCTGTGGCTAGACATTGTGATTCAGTTATAGAACCCCTCAAGATACATCACTCAAACCCAGTACCCACTCCCACTACAGAGCCTTAGGGGACTTAAGCCTATCATCTCTGACCTCCTAAGGAAAAAGTTACTCCATGCTACATCCTCTCAATTCAGGGCAGTTAAAAAAAACCTAATGGGTCTTATCATCTGGTTCAAGACCTCAGACTCATTAATTATGCAGTGGCATCCCTCCATCCTGTGGTACTTAATCCTTACATACTTCTTTCTACATACTATCCCCTCAGGGACTTCCCATTTCTCAGTTTGGGATCTTAAAGATGCCATTTTCTCTATCCCTCTTGATACTAAGTCTCAAAATATATTTGCTTTCACCTGGACTTACCCTCACAGCTCACCTAGACTGTCCTACCTCAGGGATTCTGGTACAGCCCACACCTATTTGGCCAAGCTCTGGCTTCTGACCTGCTCTCTCTGTCTCTCCCCAAATCTAAACTCATACAATATGTAAAAGATATCCTATTTTGCAATCCTTTAGAAGTTAGCCAGACTAACACCTCTGTTCTTCTAAATTTCCTGTCCAACAGGGATTATAGAGTCTCACCTTCCAAGGTCCAACTGTCTAATCCCCAGGTCACCTACTTGGGAATAAACATAACCCCAAATAACAAAGATATTAACTTAAAAAAAACTAATCCAGTCTCTTACAATTCCTTCTACTAAAGAGGGAATTTTTTTTTATCTTTTCTAGGAATCGCTGGCTTTTTTACACTCCTGGATTCCCTCTTATTCTCTCCTTGCTCGCCCTCTATCTGAGGCAGCTCTTGGCTCTCTTTATGAACCTCTCCTTAAGCCTGTTACTAAGCCCTTCCAAAAACTCAAACAGGCTCTTCTCCAGGCCCCAGTTCTTCATCTTCCAGACATAACTTGACCTTTCTCCCTCTATGTAGCAAAAAAGGAGGGATATGCCCTTGGAGTTCTAGGCCACCACCTGGGACCTTCCTTTGCACCTGTAGCATATTTGTCAAAGAAACTACACTTAACTGCCCAAGGATGGGCACCCTGCATACATGATTTAGCAGCTGCTGAGCTCCTAATTCGTGAGTCAAAGAAACTGACCTTTGGGTCACCCATCATTGTCTTCTCCCACCATAACCTGCCCCATCTCTTAACTTATAGAGGCATACAAACTCTACCTTCTTCCCAAGTTGCTTCCCTCCAGGTGGAACTAATAGAAGATGCCACACATACTTTCCAATCCTGCCCACCCTTCAATATCTCAAATCTCCTACCTCAACCTAATGCTAATTATTCCCCATCTCATTCCTGCATTGAAGCCCTAGAGGAATTATTGCCCCATCCTTCACACATACGGGAGGGCACACTACCTCAGGACACCTATACCTGGTACACATAAGGAGACCTGTAGAGCAGGAAATGGCATAGTGTCAGATACCAGGATGGTGGGGGCACAGGCACTCCATGTCCGTACTACTAACCAGCAGGCTGAATTAATAGTCCTTACCCATGCCTTCCAGGGACAAACAGGGACAAACACTCAATGTTTACACAGACTCCAAATATGCCTTTCACATTCTTCTGTTCCATGCTGCTATCTGGAAAGAGTGGGGGCTGCTTACTACAAAAGGAGAATCCATAACTAACTAAGGTCATATTATGGCCATGTTAAAGGCCTCCCACCTCCCCAAAGCTATAGGGATTATTCACTGCCGGTCTCATCAGACCAACAGCTCCATTATCTCTAAGAAAAACAACCGGGCAGATGAAGCAGGTAAAGAAGCAGCCCTCAGAAACCCACACTGACCACACCCACCACAGGGAGTTCATACACTACAACCCACATCCAAAAAGTCACCTCGTGACACTCGACAAATCCTGTCCTATTTACACCAGCTCTTACATCCTAACAGCAAGGGTCTTTCTCATTTTATCCAGGCTCACCTCTAGACCTCTAGCCCACTCCTGAGGACTTACATTTCTTAAAAAAATATCACTGCCTCTTGTAAAATCTGTCATAGGTCAGACCCTAACTCCAGGTATCATAGCTTCTCTTTTCCTACCCACCAGGCCAGGGGCTCTCTCCCAGGGACTGACTTGCAACTTGACTTTACCCACATGCATAGAGTCAGAAGGGTCAAATATCTGCTGGTATTGGTTGACACCTTCTCAGTCTGGGTAGAAGCTGTTCCAACTACTAACAAGAAAGCTCAGACAGTCTCTGACACCCGCGGTTTGAAATTCCAGCTTCTCTTCAGCCAGACAATGGTCCTGAGTTCACCTCTCAGGTACTCAAAGACTATTTGTGATATGAGCGTGCTTTAACAGAATGATAAAAAACTAAAAGTTTTATTCTTGTATAAAGAGTACCCCAAAGTGGAAAACCATAACACACCGACTACATTTAGTTTCTCTGCAATGAGTTTTTTCTCATAATTTAAGACTACAATGATGTCCAAAGGTTTTACCACATTACTTTCATAGTTTCTCTCCAATATGTGTTCTCTTATTCATTAAAATATTACTGTGACGTGAAAGGCTTTACCACATTGACTTCATTCATAGCATTTCTTTCTCTCATGCATGTATTGTTTTGGACAGTGTCCTGTGAAATGGCTTTACCACATTAATTACGTTCATAGGACTTCTTTCGAGTATGTATTCTTTTAAGATTTTGGAGGACTCTTGTGAAAATGTTTTCCCACATAGATTTCAATCATAGGGTTTCTCTACAGTATGGGTTATTTTATGCACTAGAAGACTTATATGCATAGGCTTTATCACATTGATTACATTCATAGGGCTTCTCTCTAGTATAGGTTCATTTATCAAATTGGAGGATTCTTGTGAAAAGGCTTTCCCGCATTGATTACATTCATAAGGTTTCACTCTAGTATGGGTTATTTTATGCATTAGAAGACTTACATATATACATAGAATTTACTACATTGATTATATTCATAGGGCTTTTTTCTAGTATGGGTTCTTTTATGAAATTGGAGGGTTCTTGTGAAAAGGCTTTACCACATTGATTATATTCATAGGGCTTCTATCCAGTATGGATTCTTTCATGCATACAATGAAATATGGCACAGTTAAAAATTTAAACACAAGCAGAACACCGCTGTATATATCTGTATGAGTTAATTTTACAATTTTGTCTAATTGTAAAGAAGAATCAGATCTTAACGTCCTCTCACTGTTCACTCATGTTGTTCCTTCATTAAGGGTGGTTTTCGATCTTTGAATACAGCTGTGATGGTTAACATTTATAGCATCTTTTTTCTATATGAGATTTTTCTCATATTTGAAGAGAACTAGAAAAACACATAAATTTTCCTATGGTCTAAGTCATAATACATTTGTAAAATGAACCACGACAAACAGAAGTACATATACATTTCGGGTATACATGGGGATTTTTTGAAGTGTGAATTGGTTGATATATTTCCAGTGAAGCTGGAAAAGCAATTACTTGTAAACTTTATCACATTCAACAAATCTATTGAAAGTGGGGGACTGCTACATATCTTCTAATTGTTATGAGAGATAGAGGGGTATGTTTATTCTTTTGACATCCTTATGTTCATATGATGTACCAAATAAAGGAAGAATAACAGATAAACATGATTTAACTTTCTGTTCCTCATAGACATGTGGTATACAGAATAAGGTTTCTCAACAACAGTTACCCGTGGCTCATGACTATCCCTCCTCTCACTAACTTTAGCAAAGTCACAAGTATATGAATGACACAAGCTTTACTATGAACTACTCGCTTATTAGAAAGTTTTCAATGTGTATTAATCACTTATTCACTGTGCATACCTTTTGTAATATAACTGGTATAAACTAAATGGATTGCTGGTTCTACACCAGAGCTATCATGGGGCTGTGATTGAAATGGTGATATCTGTTAAAGCATTGTTTCCTTGTCTACTCTCTTAAAATAATGACTTATAAACACAATTCACATAATTGACACTGTGATATATGGCTTTGTGAGAATTTAATAATCCTCAATGCACTTTAAACACTTTAATTAAATTGCTGCTGTCTTTAAAACTTACAAACACCTTAAAATGTCTTGAGGCATATTTGTATTACCTTGCACATCAAAATTACCCTCTGTGTAGCATAAAATATAGTAGCAGAAAATATCAGACATATTATTGGAAATTGTGCAAAACTTAAGTTACTACCTTCAGTAAACCTTAGAACCATGACTGATTTATTCACATCATCCATCCTCAGTTTCAGTTTAATTACAGAGGAGCATCAATAACAAAGAAACAGTTGTCCCCTTATTTTACATTTTGAAGAAAAATTCATAGTCTTACCTATAGCAGTGAGGTTCCTGTAGTCTCCAGCATCACATCTTCAGAGAGATTCTTCTAGGAAATATCCAGCAGAGCCTACTCTTTCCTAGTGAAGTCAACATGCGCATCGTCATAGGTCACTGCATTCTAAAATATAACATAAATGTATGAAAACTGACACTGACAACGCTATAAATGTATACTTCTTGGAAAATTTAATTATCATGCTTCCCACACTTATTCCATGACACAGAAATTCTATAGTAAGCACCAAGTCACTTAAGAAGAAAACTGAATAGGAGGGTCACCTCTGTCATTTCTGAAATGCCTATTAACAAACATAAAGAGAGAAGCAAACATCAAAAGTACTCAGTGCACATCAGAGACATTGCATGAACAACTACTAACTACAAGAAAGATGGGCAAACTGGGTACACTAGCTCAAGCCTTTAACTGGTTTAGGAAACAGCGAAAACTCTGGTACCTGATGAATCAAGAATTTGCAGTTGTCATCATATTTTTGGAAGCCTCATTCCAAGTTGTTCTGAGCATATGGTAATCAACTCACTAAAGTATAAATATTGAGAAAAACAAAATGCCTAGGGCACAAAGAAAGCACGTCAGTCCACTGAAGCTGGAGACCACTTCAACTGCGAAAGGCTAAATTCATTATTAAAATGGTATCTGAGCCTTCTTTCCACAGACCCGTGTGAACTCACACCCTAGCATAAACATCCACAAAAGACTACTATGATGTCATATGGAATAAACCAACTATGCATGATTCTCAAAAACAAATCTGTGAAAACTGTGAAAGAAGGAACTTCTTCAAGAATTGTTTCATCTTCATGATGACACCTCAGGTCAGGAATATTGTATTCCTGATTCTTGGTGTGGCCCAATTTGATTATTTGATTACCATTCAGTCATAAAAGAAGGTATATATATGTTGGTCATAAAACAGAGATGGATGGCTCTAGAGATTCAACAGAGTCCCTGATGCTTTATATTTACCATTTGTCTGTTCATAATATTAACATACAGAAAAAAAATAAGAAACAACATTGGAACATTGGATGCTAATTATAAAATTACTAACTCTCAGTTCTTTTCATTAATAAAAGAAGAAAAACCTCTCCCATGGCCAAGAACCACATTCTCCTACTTGATACAGACCAGGTTAGGATGATGCTATACAATGATTGTCTTACCTCAGAGTCCTACAGCTCCAAACCTACTATAATCCCCTTTACAACATTTTAGTTTGAAAGTGTAGCATTTCCTATTATTTCTAAATGTATTTTCAACTTGGTGTATAACAAATATGGAGAAAATATAAATATCATGTGATCTATATTGTTACATCCATTTTGCTTAATAATTGGATGCTTTAGTGCCTGAGATTTATTTTCCTGCATTTATTTATTATTAATTTGAATATATCTTCTATGCTTTTTCATTGTTGAAAACTGCTGTTGAATTGTTAATAATTCTTGTATGTGGGCCTCATTGGCACTGTGTATTCCTCCAGGACTAAGGAACCTTCCCCAAATAGAACTTCCATTAAGCACTGTCTGCTATCAACTTTTCCTACATCTCCTTAAAGAAAAGGACAGGCCTGTCCCACTGGAGTCAACAAAGCATGGCATCAAGTTGAGACAGGTCCAAACTCCTCCTCCTGCATCAAGGCTGGAGGAGGTAAACCAGCATGGTTCCTGATCCCACTGCATGAAGCTCCACAAACAGACCAAGCTACACAACTGTCTGTCACACACGTGCACAGGGCATAGGTCTGTCCCATGCAGGCTCCCTTGCTCTCATTACACAGTCCATTTGTTCCCATGAGCTCAGGTCAGCTGTCTCTGTTGGCTAGCCTGCTGCTTATGCATTAGAAGACTTACATACTATACATAGCATTTACTACACTGATTATATTCATAGGGCTTTTCTCTAGTATGGGTTCTTTTATGAAATTGGAGTTCTTGTGAAAAGACTTTCCCAAATTGATTATATTCACAGGGTTTCACTTGAGTATGGGCTATTTTATGAGTTTGGAGGTCAGTGTGTTGTGAAATGGCTTTCTCATATTCATTACATTCATAAGGTTTCTCTCCAGTGTGGGTTATTTTATACCTTAGAAGATTACTATGATATACAAAGGCTTTACCACATCGATTATATTCATAGGGCTTCTCTCTAGCATGTGTTAGGAGACTACTGTCCTGTGAACAGGTTTTACAACATTGATTACACTTATAGGGTTTCTCTCTGGTGTGTTTTTTTTTTTTTAAATGAACATACAGATGACTTTTGTGAAAACACTTTACCACACTAATTACAGTCATAGGGTTTGTCTCCAGTATGTGTTTGGACACTACTGCTCTGTATAAATTCTTTACCACATTGATTATATTCATAGGGCTTCTATCCAGTATGGATTCTTTCATGTCTGCAATCATAATTGGCATAGTTAAAAACTTTAACACATCCATAACACCATTGAATATATCTGTGTGAATTAATTTTACAATTTTGTCTAATTGTAAAGAAATCAGATCTTAAGATTTTTATCACTGTTTACACTCATGATGTCCCCTTCGTTAAGGGTGGTTTTCGATCTTTGAATAAAGCTGTGATGGTTAACATTTATAGCATGTTTTTTTTCTGTATGAGATTTTTCTCATATTTGAAGAGAACTAGAAAAACATAAATTTTCCTATAGTCTGAGTCATAATACATTTGTAAAATGAACCAGGACAAACAGAAGTACATATACATTTCGGGTATACATGGGGTTTTTCTTAAGTGCGAGTTGGTTCATATATTTCCAGTGAAGCTGGAAAAGCAATTACATGTAAACTTGTATCTCATTCAACAAATCTATTCAAAGTGGGGGCAGCTACATATCTTCTAATTGTTCTGAGAGATAGAGGGGTAAGTTGCTTCTTTTGATATCCTTAAGTTCATATGGCTTGTATTAAGAGTGACATACGATAAAAGGTGTCCGTCCACATTGCATAACCATCATAACCATGATTTAATTTTCTGTTCCTCATAGACATGACATAGAGACTAACGTTTCTCGACAACAGTCTCCCTTGGTTCTTGACTCTAACTACCCCTCATCTCATTAAACTTAGCAAAGTCACAAGTATATGAATAACACAAGCTTTACTATGAACTACTTGCTTATTAGAAAGTTTTGACCATGTATTTATCACTTATTCAATATAAGTGGTAAAAACTGAATGGATTGCTGGTATTACACAAGAGCTATCATGGGGATGTGAAATGGTGATATCTGTTAAGGAATTGTTTCCTTGTGTACTCTCTTAAAATAATGCCTTGCAAACAAAATTCACCTAACTGACACTGTGATACATGGTTTTGTGAAAATTTAATGATCACCAATGCACTTTAAGCACTGTAATTACACTGTTGCTGTGTTTAAAACTTACACACACCTTAAAATTTCTTGAGGCATATTTATATTAGCTTGGACATCAAAATTACCTTCTGTGTAATTTTGTATATTTTGTAAAATATAATACCAGAAAATGTCTGATTTATTATTGGAAATTATGCAAAATTTCAGTTATTACCTTCAATAAACCTTGGAACCATGACTGATTTATTCACATAAGCACTCTCAGTTTCAGTTGTAATTACAGAGGAACATCAATAACCAAGAAACAGTTGCCCCCTTATTTTAAATTTAGAAGAAAAATTCATAGTCTTACCTATAACAGTGATGTTCCTGTAGTCTCCAGCATCACATCTATATAGAGATTCTTCTGGGAAATATCCAGCAGAGCCTACTCTTTCCTAGTGAAATCAACATGCACATCATCATAGGTTACTGCATTCTAAAATATAACATAAATGTATGAAAACTGACACTGACAACACTATAAATGTATACTTCTTGGAAAATTTAATTATCATGCTTCCCACATTTATTTCATGACACAGAAATTCTATAGTAAGCACCAAGTCACTTAAGAAGAAAACTGAATAGGAGGGTCACCTCTGTCATTTCTGAAATGCCTATTAACAAACATAAAGAGAGAAGCAAACATCAATAGTACTCAGTGCACATCAGAGACATTGCATGAACAACTACTAACTACAAGAAAGATGGGCAAACTGGGTATATTAGCTCAGGCCTTTAACTGGTTCAGGAAACAGCAAAAACTCTGGTACCTGACGAATCAAGAATTTGCAGTTGTTATCATATTTTTGGAAGCCTCATTCCAAGTTGTTCTGAGCATATGGTAATCAACTCACTAAAGTATAAATATTGAGAAAAACAAAATGCCAAGGGCATAGAGAAAGCATTTCAGTCCACTGAGGCTGGAGACACCTGCAGCTGTGAAAGGCTAAATTCATTATTAAAAGTGTATCTGAGTCTTCTTTCCACAGACGCAAATGAACAACCTCTACCATGGCCCAGAACCACATTCTCCTACTTGATGCTGATTAGGTTAGGATGATGCTATACAATGATTGTCCTAGCTCAGAGTCCTACAGACACAAAACTACTATGACCCTCTTTACAAAATTTTTATCTGAAGGTGATAACATTTCCTTTTATTTGTAAATATATTTTCAACTCAGTGCATACAAAACCTGGAGAAAATACAAATATCCTGTGATATATATTGTTAGAACCATTTTGATTGATAATTATATGTTTTAATGCTTGCGATTTATTTTCCTGCTTTCTCCTTTTCTTGTTGTTGAAAATTGCTTCAAAATTGTTAATAATTCTTATATGTGGTCCTCATTTGCACTATGTATGACTCAAGGTCTAGGAGACCTTCCCACAATAAAACTTCCCCTAAGTACTGTCGACATGGAGTATTTGTCCCTCAATTGCCATAGTTTGGGACAACTTGCCGAGGTACCTCTCTCACAGTATTATAACTTAGGTGCATTTGTAGTTTGTTCTTTAATTCTTATTAAATCAGTTCATTTATTTTACATGCTGACCAGTTTCCCCTACCTCCTCTCCTCCTGTTCCCCCTCCCCTTCACCTCCCATGTAGCTACCATCCATTCTTCCTCCATCTCCTTAAAGAAAGGGGCAGGGCTCCCATGGGAGTTAGCAAATCATGGCATCAAGTTGAGGCAGGTCGAAAATCCTCCCCCTGCATCAAAGCTGGAGGAGCCAAAACAGCATGATTCTTGATCCCACTGCATAGATCCCCCACAAACAGACCAAAATACACAATTGTCACACACATGCAGGCTCCCTAGCTCTCAGTCCAGAGTCCAGGAGCTTCCATGAGCTCAGGGCAGCTGTCTCTGTGGGTTCCCCAGTTGGGACCTTGATTCCTCTGACTCCTGCATGTCTTCAACTGGACTCACAGATCTCAACCCACAGATGGATCTCAGCATCTGCTTTCATCAGTTACTGAATAACGGCTCTCTGATGACAACCAGGGTAGTCACCAATCTGATTATAGGAGATGGAAGTCTTAGCTGGGGTAATCCTAGTGGATTCCTGGGAAATTTCCTGGCACCAGGTTCCTCCCTAACCCAAAAATGGCCCCCATTAAGATATTTTAATTATTCTGCCCTTCCATCTCCAATCCAGCCCACCAGATCTCTGTTGTTTAATCTACCCCAACCAACCCCACATCCACCAATTTACCCAGAAAATCTCTTCTACTACACCCAGCAAAACTTTTGATCACCATAGAAGGAGAAAATAAGTTATTTCATGACAAAACCAGATTTAAACAATACCTATCCACAAATTCAGCCATACTGAAAGTACTAGAAGAACTTCCAAACCAAGGAAGTTAGCTGGAACAAAAACACAGGCAATATATAATCTCACACCAACAAAACACAAAGGAAACACACAAACACACACTACCACCACACACACTATGTCACCTTCACCACCAAAACAAAAAACAGCAAGAATTAACAGTAGCTTATGATCAATCTCTTAATATCAATTCACCAATAAAAAGACAAAGGAGAGCAGAATGGATATGAAAAAAAAAGATCCATCCTTCTGTAGCATAAAAGAAACTTACATGAACTTCAAAGACAGACATTAACTCAAAATAAACAGTTAGAAAAAGATTTTCCAAACAAATGGACCTGAGAAGCAAGCCAGTGTAGCTACCTTAATATCTAACAAAATATGCTTCAAACTAAAACTAAGCAAAAGAGATGGAGAAGGACTTTTCATATTCAAATGAAAAATCCATCAATATGAAGTCTCAATTCTTAACATTTATGTCCCAAATACAAGGGCACCCACATTTTTAAAAGAAAAATTAATAAAGATTAAATTACAAATCAAACCCCACACATTAATAGTGGTAAATTTCAACATCTAACTCTCACCAGTGGACAGGTCTGCTAGACAGAAAATTAACAGAGAAATAATACATGCTATGACTCAGCCTTAACAAATATCTACAGAACATTTTACCAAAAAATGAAAGAGCATACATTCTTCTCAGTACATCATGGAACCTTCTTTAAACTGACCACATACTAGGTCACAAAGCAATTCTCAACGGATACAAAAAAAATTAGAATTGCACCATTAACCTTACAATATCAACAAGGGTAAAAGTTAGGGTTCAAAAATGACACAAACTACAGAAAGCCTACAAACTCATGGAAAATGGACAACTATCAACTAAATTATCACTGGATTGAAGACAAAATAAAGATAGAAATTAAAGACTTCCTAAAATTCAATGAAAGTAATCCATAGCATATCCAAACTTAAGGGGCACTATGAAAGCAGTGCTAAGAGGAAAGTTCATAGCACTAAGTGCTTAGATAAAGAACTTGAAGAAATCTCACACTAGCAACCTAACAGCATAACAGCATACCTAAGAGCTCTAGGGAAAAAAAGAAGCAAACTCACCCAGGAGTAGACAACAGGAAATAATCAAACTCAAGGCTGAAATCAGTAAAATAGAAACAAAGAACAGTAACAAGAAAAAGTGATTATCAACATGCTATCCAACTTATCAAAATCGGAAATAAAAAGGGGGACCTAATTAGACACTGTGGAAATTCTCCAATCTTTAGGTCATACTTCAAAAACCTGTACTCCACAAAATTAGAAAATCTAGAAGAAACGGACAATTATCTTGGTAGGTAATTCATACCAAAATTAAATCAAGACCAGATTAAAAAAAAAAAAAAAAAAAAAAGAAAAAGAAAAGAAAAAGAAAATTGGCAAACCAAATCCAAAACCACATGCCCACCTGCCCCCCAAAAAAGCATCCACAAAGTAGGCATCATCCCAAAGTCACAGGAATGGTTCAACATAGAAAAATCTGTTATTGTATGATTTTGTCCCATGTGCAATGTGCAATGTTAGCTTCTGAGTGCTGTAAGCTGACACATGGAGTTACAGCCAATGGCCTGTGTCTCAAACCTCTGAGCTGACCTAACTGTGTCAACCAAAATTGGACATATCAGCATCGGAGAGTTGGCTAATTGGAAAATGAATATTTACTAGTTCAAGCTATCCTCCCTAAATTGTCCACCCACCAAGTCTGTCTGTCTTCATAAACATGGAAGGAATTAATACATGAAGAAAATTACAGTCACTCACCCTGCCCTTCTTTATGATGGAGACCCCTCTGCAGCTCACTGCCTTATACTTCAGTCTACATTGTCTACACTGTTTCCACCTGCAGTATACACAGGACACTGTATTGTCTACTCTGTTTCCCCTGCAGTGTACCAAGCGCACTGTTCCTCCTCTTCTTGACTGAAGGAAGAAGCCAAGCTCCACACACAAATTCTTTTGCTGTTACTGCAATGGACAGCCCACTATGTGACTCAAACTGGAAGTTTTAGAACTCTGTAGTGCTCCAGACCTATAATGCAAGAACTTAGGGTGTTTAGTAAGGAGGATAACAAGGGCAATGCACTGTGGGACTAAAGACAGGGTTCAAGTCCACCTCAATTAATATAGGAGACATTTTCTCAAAACCATGTTTCAAAAAGACTAGAGAAGCCACTGTTGCAGAATTAATATAACTTTATGGCACATTGGGACTTAATGTTGGTTGTGACCCTGCAATGTCCCATTGAGCAGCATGTTAGAGGCCTTTGATGTGGAGGTGGACCTTATGGGTGTTTTTAAGTCAGGGTTTTCTCTTGTTATGGGAATATAAAGACTAATTAATCCTAGTGAACAAACATTTACATCTTTTCACACTAATCTCTAACCATGCTTATCATTGGGGTATTTGAGATACAACCCTCTCTTATCTAAATTCTACTTTGTGTGACTTAATGTCTCCTAAGAAGTGGTAAATCCTTACTTATACCATCAATTCTACTCATCTACATCACAGGTTAGCTATGGCACACTGCTCTACACAGGAGATTATTGTGCTAATTATAATTGATCTTAATAATAAAAAGCTGGAGTAAGATATAGGGGTTAATGGTAAAAGATCAGAGAAGCTGAGCAGCCAGCCCCTAATTCCATCCTCTACTGAACCATCAAATCAAAGAGGTGATCCTTTCCCTGTGAATCTTCAGAATGAACATAATGAACTTCTGTCTCCTCACACCTTAAATTTTCTCTATGCCCAGCAATATTACTCCTTTCTCCACTCCACTCCACTGAGACACCACCACCTGTCTCAGTATCTCTTTTAGACTAGATCAATCTGGTGTAGCTCAGGGAGGCCTTGAACTCACAGATATCCACCTGCTTCTGCCTTCCAAGAGTTGGGATTAAAGGTGTGCACCACCGCATCTTTATCTTCAGATAACTACTCCCTAGCTCCACACTTTGATCTTCAGGCGACTTTTTGTTTATTTTTGTTTTGTTTTGTTCTTGGTATTTTGATTTTTTGAGGGTTTCTCTGTGTAGCTTTGGAGCCTGACCTAGAACTGGATCGAAGTCACAGATATCCACCTGCCTCTGCCTCTCAAGTGCTGTGATTAAAGACATGTGCCACCTTTAAGGCACAAACAAATGCCACCACACTTGGATATTTCTAAAATCAGTTACGCTGCCAAACCTCTGTATACACATCCCTGGGGGATGAAGTTACTCAGACACTTCCATCCTGGCAACACTGAGCTACACAGAACCATGCTGGACGAGGCAGGACCAGGCAGGAACATGGTGAGCGGCTCCCACCCAGCCAAGGGAGAACCAAACACACTGGCTTCTGAGCCTCAGCCGGACACTCCACCTATTCTGAGGACAGCGCCCACACTTACCATGAGCAGCCACTCGCCCCCACATGTGGAGAGAAGCCCACAGTCACTGTGACTGGACACGCTGGCAAGCATTGAGACAGCAGTCCACACTACAGCCACTCTCCCCACATGCGGGCAGCGGCCACTCTCTCACCTAAGTCCAGCGCTCCTCACCTGTAAAGGGCAGCGGCCTGTCAGGCACATCTGCCCACCGCTCCGCCCGGTCTGTGAAGAGCAGCCCCTCACTCATTTAAGACCAGCGCTCCTCCTCTGTGAAGAACAGCCACTTGCTCAGCTTGGTGAGGCTGCTGAGCTGACCAGGGCACTCTGCAGAAGCAAACGCACAACTTCATCTGACTTCCTCACATGAAGCGTTGAGGTGAAAGACTGGCTCCAGGAAGAACCCTCCCAACTGACAGGCAGGTCAGATAGGGGCTCTGATTGGCTAGTGAAGCCTGAGAGACAGGTCCAGGTGAGCAGAAGCTACAGGCTCTCCCCCTGGATCCACCTCAATTCAGACTTCACCCTTAAAAAGCCTGCCATTTGAGGCTCCACCTCCAGGGGTGCTAAAAGCCCCAACATCTGAATACACCTTCTGATTCATGATTTCCTGTTCTCATTGGGTCACACAGGAATATTTTGCTCAGATTAAACATGGATTCATTAATTCACTCTAATTAAATTGCTGCATCACCAACCATGGGTTTCCTACACCATTCCACTAACCGGGATTTTTAAACAAAATAGGGTTTTCTGCATTCACTTTAGGTGTCTGCTCATCATCTCCACAGCTGTGGTATGGGGAGGACAGGAAGGCAGGGCCAGGACAAGCAAGGAGCTGGGCAGGCATGAAAGGGGAAAGGGCTTGTGGTGCCTCACTGCACTCAGGACCCACCTCCCCCCACCACACTGACCTCTGCTGCCCAGGTGCAGAAGGTGCTGCAAGCCCCAACCCTGGTCGTGCACACAGGGGAGGGAAGCTCTGAACTACAGGTCCCAGCATTCACCCCTGTAAAGCCTGGTTGCACTGCAAGGAGGTGCTGAGAATTCAGCTGTGAGAACATCAGTTCACTTAAAATTCCCATGCACAGATGAAGATCAGTAGACCTAGGCAATAGATCCCAAACGCCTCCAGTTGCAACTGCCCCCAAACAATTTTTTATTGCCCCTCACCCCTACCCACAGCCATCTCTCCTGCTGGATTGAAATGAGATGATGAAATGAGTGGGGATCCCCACACACACACCCTGCACATAATTCCTGTTGCTCTCTGGACTCCTTGACCTCTCCATTTCATTCAACTCAAAAGAGACCAGCCCTTCAGCTCTGGGAAAGGCTCCTTGTGTTGTGGTTTCTGATAATTTCCCCACTTCCCTTGACAGCCACCCAACCTCTCCTAAAAAGCAACCTGCACTAAAAAGCAAACCACTCCGGAGGTGCCTCCTCTCTCCAATTCTTTTCCACCAGTCCCTTCTGGAGCAAACTCCCAGCCACTGCTCTGACCCACTTTATCAAAGTCCTCCTTGATCTTGGAGTGAGCAGATGGATCCAATGATGGGTTTCATCGCTCATATCTCTCAGTTAGCAATAGGAGACCCAGCTGATTGCCTCTTGAGTGTATGCAGCATCTTCTGCCACAGCAGTTACAGCTGTCACTATTTGTCATGCACTTTAGCCTTTGACTTGTGATTATTTACACCTCAGAAAGATTAATCCCTAATTATCTTTATTATAGATGCAATAGCTTAGTAGCCATTAATTAACCGAGTAGACATCACTGAATTTAAGCATAGGAATAAAGCTGTAAAGTGGATTTATGAAGTTCACATGTCTGACCCCTGACCCCTAACCCTTGACACTTTAATGTCCATTATGGCCTTGATTGGCCATTATAGACTATATGGATATTACGGCCTTTAATGGCCATTACGGCCTTTATTTGCCATTAAAATCCGTAATGACCATTAAAGGCCGTAATAGACATTAAAGCCCATAACGGCCACATAAAGTCCGTAATGGCCTTTAAAGTCTGTAATGGACATTACAGGCCGTAATGCCCATAAAATTCATAATGGCCATTAAAGGCCATAATGACCATTAAAGGCCATAATGGCCATTAAAGGACGTAATGGACATTAAAGGCCATAATGGACATTGAAGGCCATAACGGCCATTAATAGTCATAATGGACATGAAAGGCCATAATGGACATCTAAGGCCATAATAGCCTTCAAAGGCCATAATAGCCATCAAAGGCCATAATGGCCATCAAAGGCATTAACGGTCACCAAAGGACATAATGGCCATTAAAGTCCATAATGGCCATTAAAGGCCGTAATGGACATCAAAGCCCATAATGGACATAAAGTCCATAATGCCCATTAAAGCCCATAATGGCCATTAAAGGCCATAATGGCCATAAAGGTCATAATGGCCATTAAAGGTCGTAAAGGACATTAAAGGCCATAACGGCCATGAAGGACGTAACGGCCATTAAGGCCATAAAGCCATAAAGGATGTAAAGGCCATTAAAGGCCGTAATGGCCATTAGAGGCCATAATGGCCATGAAGGCAGTAATGGCCATGAAGGCTGTAATGGCCATTAAAGGCCGTAATAGCCATTAAAGGCCGTAATGGCCATAAAAGCCATAATGTCCATGAAGGCCGGAATGGCCATAAAGGACGTAATGGACATTAAAGGCCATAATGGCCATTAAAGGCCGTAATGGCCAAAAAAGCCATAATATCCATGAAGGCAGCAATGGCCATAAAGGACGTAATGGACATTAAAGGCCATAATAATCATTAAAGGCCGTAATGGCCATTAAATGCCATAACAGCCATTAAAGGTCATAACGGGCATTAATAGCCATAATGGCCATTAAAGGCCATAATGACCATCAAAGGCCATAATGGCCATCAAAGGCCATAATGGCCATCAAAGGCCATAATGGACATGAAACGCCATAAGGGACATTATTAAAGGCCATAATGGCCATTAAAGGCCATAATGCACACTATTAAAGGCCATAATGGCCATTATTAAAGGCCATAGTGGACATTAAAGTCCATAATGGACATTATTAAAGTCCATAATGGCCATTAAAGGTTATAATGTCCATAAAGACCATAAAGGCCATAATTGCCATAAATGCCATAGTGGCCATAAATGGCCATATTGGCCATAAAGGCCATAATAGCCCTCAAAGTACATAATGGCCATCAAAGGCCATAATGGCCACCAAAGGCCATAATAGCCATAAAGGCCATATGGTTATCAAAGGCCCTAATGATCATCAAAGGACATAACAGCCATTAATGGACATAATGGATCAAAGGCCATAATGGACATTAAAGGCCATAATGGCCATAAAGGACATAATGGAAATTAAAGGCCATAATGGCCATCAAAGGCCATAATGGCCATTAATGGGCATAATGGCCATTAAGGCCATAATGGGTTTTAAAGGCCATAAAGGTCTTAATGGACACTAAAGGCCATAATGGGTTTTAAAGGCCATAAGGGTCTTAATGGCCATTAAAGGTATAATGGCCATTAAAGGTCATAAAAGCCATTACAGGACATAATGGCCATCAAAGGCCATATGGACATTAAAGGCCATAATGTCCATAAAGGCCTAATGGACATTAAAAACCATAATGGCCATAAAAACCATAAATGCCATAAAGGCCATAATGGACATTAAAGGCCATGAATGACATTAAAGGCCATAATGGCCATTAAAGTCCTTAATGGCCATTAAAGGCCATAATGGCCAAAATGACCATTAACGGCCATAACGGCCATAATGGCCATCATTAAAGGCCATAATGGCCATTATAAAGGCCAGAATGGCCATTATCAAAAGCCATAAAGGCCATTAAAGGTTATAATGGCCATAAAGGCCATAAAGGCCATAATTGCCATAAAACCATAGTGGCCATTAAGGGCCATAATTGCCATAAAGGCCATAATGGCTATAAAGGCCATAATGGCCATTAAAAGCCATATTGGGTATTAAAGGCCATAAAGGATTTAATTGCCTTTAAAGTCCATAATGGCCATAAAGGACATAATGGCCATCAAAGGACATAATGGCCATCAAATGCCATAATGGCCATTAAAGACCATAATGTGCATTATTAAAGGCCATAATGGCCATTAAAGTCCATAATGAACAATATTAAAGTCTACAATGGCCATTATTAAAGACCATAATGGCCATTAAAGGCCATAATAGACATTATTAAAGGCAATAATGGCCATAATAAAGGCCATAATGGCCAATAAAGGCCATAATGGACATTATTAAAGGACATAATGGCCTTTATTAAAGGCAATAATGGCCATTAAAGGACATAATAGACATTATTAAAGCAATAATGGCCATAATTAAAGGCCATAATGGCCATTATTAAAGGTCATAATGGACATTATTAAACGCCATAATGGCCATTATTAAAGGCCATAATAGCCATTAAAAGTTATAATGGCCATAAAGTCTATAAAGGCCAAAATTGCTATAATGGACATAGTGGCCATTAAGGGTCATATTGGCCATAAAGGCTATAATGGCCATTAAAGGCCATAATGGACATAATGGCCATTAAAAGCCATATTGCATATTAAAAGACATAACAGACTTAATGGCCATTAAAGTCTATAATGGCCATAAAGGCCATAATGGCCATCAAAGGAAATAATAACCATCAAAGGCCATAATGGCCATTAAAGGCCATAATGTCCATTATTAAAGAACATAATTGTCATTATTAAAGGCCATAATGTCCATTAAAGGTCATAATTGCCATTATTAAAGGTCATAATGGACATTATTAAAGGCCATAATGTTCATTAAGGCCATAATGTCCATGAAGGCCACAATGGCTATAATGGCTTAAAGGCCCTAATGGCCATTGAAGGCCATAATGACCATTAAAGGCCTTAATGGCCATTAAAGGCCATAATAGGTATTAAAGGCAATAAAGGTCATAATGTCAATGAAGGCCATAATGGCCATTAAAGGCCATAATGGCCATTCAAGGTCATAATTGCCATTCAAGGCCATAAAGGCCATAATGGCCATTCAAGATCAAAATGGCCATTCAAGGCCATAATGGCCAGCACAGGCCATGAATATCAGCGAAGGCCATAATAGCCAGCAAAGGCCACAATGGCCAGCGAAAAACTTAATGGCCTTTAATTGCCATAAGGGACATAATGGCCATTAAAGGCTGTAATGGACATGAAAGGCCGTAATGGCCATTAAAGGACATAATGGCCATTAAAGGCAGTAATGGCCATAAAGGTCATAATGACCATAAAGGCTGCAAGAGACATTAAAGGACGTAATGGCCATTAAAGTCCATAATGTCCATTAAAGGCGGTAAAGGCCATGATAGCCCATAACGGCCATTAAGGCCATAACGAACATTAAAGGCCATAACGGCCATAAATGCCGTAATGGCCGTTAAAGGCCATAATGGCCATTAAGGCCGTAACGAACATTAAATGCCGTAAGGGCCATTAAAGACCGTAATGGACATTAAAGGCCATAATGGACTTTAAAGGCCGTAATGGACATTAAAGACCCTAATGGATATTAAAGGTTGTAATGGTCATTAAAGGCTCTAATGGCCATTAAAGGCTGTAATGGCCTTAAAAGGCTGTAACGGACATTGAAGGCTATAATGGCCATTAAAGTTCGTAATGGACATTAAAGGCCGTAACGGACATTAAAGGCCATAATGGACATTAGAGGATGAAATGGTCATTTAAGTCTGTAATGGCCATTAAAGGCCGTAATGGCCATAAAAGGCCGTAATGGCCATAAAGTCTGTAATGGCCATTAAAGTCCGTAAAGGCCATTAAAGGCCGTAATGGCCATTAAATGCTGTAATGGCCATTAAAGGCCGTAACAGACATTAAAGGCCATAATGGCCATTAAAGGCCATAATGGACATTATAGACCGTAAAGGCCATAAAGGCCTAATGGCCATAAAGCTCGTAGTAGCCATTAAAGGATTTAATGGCCATTAAAGTCCATAATGGACATTAAAGGCCATAATGGCCATTAAATGCCATAATGGTCATTAAAAGCCATAGTGGCCATAAAGGTCATAAAGTCCATTAAAGGCCATAATGGCCATAAAGTCCGTAACGGCCATTAAAGACCATAATGAACATTAAAGACCATAACGGCCTTTAAAGGCCGTAACAGACATTAAAGTCTGTAACGGACATTAAAGCCCGTAATGGACATTAAAGGCCGTAATGGACATTAAAGATCATAATGGACATTATAGGCCATAATGGCCATAAGCCTAAAGGCCATAAAGGCCGTAGTAGCCATTAAAGGACATAATGGCCATTAAAGCCCATATGGCCATAAAGTCCGCAATGGCCATTAAAGACCGTAATGGCCAATAAATGCCGTAATGGCCATAAAGGACATAACGGAAATTAAAATCCGTAACGGCCATTAAAGGCCGTAACCACCATAAAGGCCGTAAAGTCCATTAAAGGCCGTACAGGCCATTAAAGCTTGTAATGGCCATAAAGGCTATAATGGCCATTAAAGGCTGCAATGGTCATTAAAGCTGTAATGGACATTAAAGGCTATAATGGCCATAAAGTCTGTAATGGCCATTAAAGTCCGTAACGGCCATTAAAAGCCATAATGGACATTAAATGCCGTAATGGACATTATAGGCCGTAATGGCCATGAAGGCCATAATGACCATAAAGGCTGTAGTAGACATTAAAGGATGTAATGGCCATTAAAGTCCATAATGTCCATTAAAGGACTTAAATGCCATTAAAGCCCATAATGGCCATAAAGTCCGTAATGGCCATTAAAGACCATAATGGCCATAAAGGCCGTAACGGACATTAAGGCCATAATGGACATTAAAGGATGAAATGGTCATTTAAGTCTGTAATGGCCATTAAAGGCCGTAATGGCCATAAAGTCTGTAATGGCCATTAAAGTCCATAATGGCCAAAAAGGCCATAATGGCCATTAAATGCTGTAATGGCCATTAAAGGCTGTAACGGCCATAAATGCCGTAATGGCCATTAAAACCGGTAATGTCCATTAAAGGCCACAAATGGCCATTAAAGTCCGTAATGGCCATTAAAGGCCATAATGGCCATGAAATGCCGTAATGGCCATTAAATGCCGTGATGGACACTAAAGGCCGTAATGGCCATAAAGGCCGTAATGACCATAAAGGCTGTAGTAGACATTAAAGGACATAATGGCCATTAAAGTCCATATTGTACACTAAAGGCCATAACGGCATTAAAGCCCATAACGGCCATTAAGGCCATAACGAACATTAAAGGCCGTAACGGCCATAAATGCTGTAATGGCTATTAAAGGCCATAACGTCCATTAAGGCCGTAAGGAACATAAAATGCCGTAAGGGCCATTAAAGACCGTAATAGACATTAAAGGCCGTAACGGATTTTAAAGGCCGTAATGGCCATAAAGGCCATAATGGCCATAAAGGCCGTAATGGCCATTAAAGCCTGCAATGGACATACAGGCCGTAGTAGCCATTAAAGGACGGATTGGCCATTAAAGTCCATAATGGATATTAAAGGCTGTAATGGTCATTAATGGCCGTAATGGCCATTAAAGGCCATAATGGCCATAAAGTCTGTAATGGCAATAAAGTCCGTAATAGCCATTAAAGGCCATAATGGCCATTGAAGGCCGTAATGGCCATTGAATGCCGCAATGGACATTAAAGTCCATAATAGCCATTAAAATCCGTAACGACCATTAAAGCTTGTAATGGCCATAAAAGCCCGTAATTGCAATTAAAGGCCGTAATGGACATTAAAGTCCATAAAGACCTATAAGGCCATAATGGACTTAAAGGCCATAATGGCCACTGAAGGCCATAATGGCGGTCAAAGCCCTAATGACCTTTAAGGCCGTAAAGGCCATTAAGGCCGTAATGGCCAATAAAGGCCGAAAAGGCCATAAAGGCCGTAATGGCCACAAATGGCGTAATGACCATTAAAAGCTGTAATGGCCATTAAAGGCCATAATGGCCATTAAAATCCGTAATGGCCATTAAAGCCCATAATAGCCATTAAAGGCCGTAACGGATATTAAAGGCCGTAATGGCCATTAAAGACCCTAATGGATATTAAAGGCTGTAATGGTCATTAAAGGCTCTAATGGCCATTAAAGTCTGTAATGGCCGTTAGAGGCTGTAACGGACATTGAAGGCCATAATGGCCATTAAATTTCGTAATGGCCATTAAAGTCCGTAATGGCCATAAAGTCCGTAATGGCCATTAAAGTCCGTAATGGCCATTAAAGGCCGTAATGACAATTAAAGTCAAAAATTGCCATTTAAGTCCATAACGATCATTAAAGCTTGTAATGGACATAAAGGCCATAGTAGCCATTAAAGACCGTAATGGCCATTAAAGCTTGTAATGGCAATAAAGGCCGTAATGGCCATAAATGTCGTAATGGCCATTAAAGGCCGTAACGGCCATTAAAGGCCGTAACCGACATTATAGGCCGTAATGGCCATAAAGGCCGTAATGGCCATAAAGGCCATAGTAGCAATTAAAGGACGTAATGGCCATTAAAGGCTGTAATGGCCATAAATTCCGTAATGGCCATTAAAGTCCGTAATGGCCATAAATTTCGTAATGGCCATTAAAGCCGTAAAGGACATTAAAGACCATAATGGTCATTAAGACTGTAACGGCCATGAAAGGTCATAATGGCCACAAAGGCAGTAATGGAATTTAAAGGCCGTAATGGACATTGAAGGCCGCAATGGCCATGAAGGCCGTAATGACCATTAAAGGCTGTAATGGCCATTAAAGCCGGTAATGTCCATTAAAGTCCATAAATGGCCATTAAAGGCCGTAATGGCCATTAAATGCCGTAATGGCCATTAAAGCCTGCAATGGACATACAGGCCGTAGTAGCCATTAAAGGACATATTGGCCATTAAAGTCCATAATGGATATTAAAGGCTGTAATGGTCATTAATGGCCGTAATGGCCATTAAAGGCCATAATGGCCATAAAGTCTGTAATGGCCATAAAGTCCGTAATAGACATTAAAGGCCATAATGGCCATTAAAGGCCGTAATGGCCATTGAATGCCGCAATGGACATTAAAGTCCATAATAGCCATTAAAATCCGTAATGACCATTAAAGCTTGTAATGGCCATAAAAGCCCGTAATTGCAATTAAAGGCCGTAATGGACATTAAAGTCCATAAAGACCTATAAGGCCATAATGGACTTAAAGGACATAATGGCCACTGAAGGCCATAATGGCCGGTCAAAGCCCTAATGACCTTTAAGGCCGTAAAGGCCATAAAGGCCGTAATGGCCAATAAAGGCCGAAAAGGCCATAAAGGCCATAATGGCCATTATTAGAGGTGATAATGGGCATTAAAGCTCATCATGGCCATTAAAGGCCATAATGGGTATTAAACGCCATAAAGGCCATAATGACCATTAAAGTCCGTAATGGACATTAATGTAAGTAATGGCCATTAACGGCCATAATGGCCATTAAAGGCCATAATGGCCATAAAGTCTGTAATGGCCATAAAGTCCGTAATAGCCATTAAAGGCCGTAAAGGCCATTAAAGGCCGTAATGGTCATAAAGGCCTTAATGACCATAAAGACTGTAGTAGACATTAAAGCACGTAATGGCCAATAAAGTCCATAATGTCCATTAAAGGCCGTAATGGCCATTAAAGACTGTAATGGACATTAAAGGCCGTATGACCTAAAAGGCCGTAGTGGACTTAAAGGCCATAATGGCCATAAAGGCCATAATGGCCATTATTAAATGCCATAATGGCTATTATTAAGGCCATAATTGGCATTAAAGGTCATCATGGCCATTAAAGGCCATAATGGGTATTAAAGGCCATAATGACCATTAAAGTCCATAATGGGCATTAATGGCCGTAATAGCCATAAAGGCCGTAATGACCATAAAGGCTGTAGTAGACATTAAAGGACATAATGGCCATTAAAGTCCATATTGTACACTAAAGGCCATAACGGCATTAAAGCCCATAACGGCCATTAAGGCCATAACGAACATTAAAGGCCGTAACGGCCATAAATGCTGTAATGGCTATTAAAGGCCATAACGTCCATTAAGGCCGTAAGGAACATAAAATGCCGTAAGGGCCATTAAAGACCGTAATAGACATTAAAGGCCGTAACGGATTTTAAAGGCCGTAATGGCCATAAAGGCCGTAATGGCCATAAAGGCCGTAATGGCCATAAATGGCGTAATGACCATTAAAAGCTGTAATGGCCATTAAAGGCCATAATGGCCATTAAAATCCGTAATGGCCATTAAAGCCCATAATAGCCATTAAAGGCCGTAACGGATATTAAAGGCCGTAATGGCCATTAAAGACCCTAATGGATATTAAAGTCTGTAATGGTCATTAAAGGCTCTAATGGCCATTAAAGTCTGTAATGGCCGTTAAAGGCTGTAACGGACATTGAAGGCCATAATGGCCATTAAATTTCGTAATGGCAATTAAAGTCCATAATGGCCATAAAGTCCGTAATGGCCATTAAAGTCCGTAATGGCCATTAAAGGCCGTAATGACAATTAAAGTCAAAAATTGCCATTTAAGTCCATAACGATCATTAAAGCTTGTAATGGACATAAAGGCCATAGTAGCCATTAAAGACCGTAATGGCCATTAAAGCTTGTAATGGCAATAAAGGCCGTAATGGCCATAAATGTCGTAATGGCCATTAAAGGCCGTAAAGGACATTAAAGGCCGTAACGGCCATTAAAGGCCGTAACCGACATTATAGGCCGTAATGGCCATAAAGGCCGTAATGGCCATAAAGGCCATAGTAGCAATTAAAGGACGTAATGGCCATTAAAGGCTGTAATGGCCATAAATTCCGTAATGGCCATTAAAGTCCGTAATGGCCATAAATTTCGTAATGGCCATTAAAGCCGTAAAGGACATTAAAGACCATAATGGTCATTAAGACTGTAACGGCCATGAAAGGTCATAATGGCCACAAAGGCAGTAATGGAATTTAAAGGCCGTAATGGACATTGAAGGCCGCAATGGCCCTGAAGGCCGTAATGACCATTAAAGGCTGTAATGGCCATTAAAGCCGGTAATGTCCATTAAAGTCCATAAATGGCCATTAAATGCCGTAATGGCCATTAAAGCCTGCAATGGACATACAGGCCGTAGTAGCCATTAAAGGACGTATTGGCCATTAAAGTCCATAATGGATATTAAAGGCTGTAATGGTCATTAATGGCCGTAATGGCCATTAAAGGCCATAATGGCCATAAAGTCTGTAATGGCCATAAAGTCCGTAATAGACATTAAAGGCCATAATGGCCATTAAAGGCCGTAATGGCCATTGAATGCCGCAATGGACATTAAAGTCCATAATAGCCATTAAAATCCGTAACGACCATTAAAGCTTGTAATGGCCATAAAAGCCCGTAATTGCAATTAAAGGCCGTAATGGACATTAAAGTCCATAAAGACCTATAAGGCCATAATGGACTTAAAGGCCATAATGGCCACTGAAGGCCATAATGGCGGTCAAAGCCCTAATGACCTTTAAGGCCGTAAAGGCCATAAAGGCCGTAATGGCCAATAAAGGCCGAAAAGGCCATAAAGGCCGTAATGGTCATAAATGGCGTAATGACCATTAAAAGCTGTAATGGCCATTAAAGGCCATAATGGCCATTAAAATCCGTAATGGCCATTAAAGCCCATAATAGCCATTAAAGGCCGTAACGGATATTAAAGGCCGTAATGGCCATTAAAGACCCTAATGGATATTAAAGGCCGTAATGGTCATTAAAGGCTCTAATGGCCATTAAAGTCTGTAATGGCCGTTAAAGGCTGTAACGGACATTGAAGGCCATAATGGCCATTAAATTTCGTAATGGCCATTAAAGTCCGTAATGGCCATAAAGTCCGTAATGGCCATTAAAGTCCGTAATGGCCATTAAAGGCCGTAATGACAATTAAAGTCAAAAATTGCCATTTAAGTCCATAACGATCATTAAAGCTTGTAATGGACATAAAGGCCATAGTAGCCATTAAAGACCGTAATGGCCATTAAAGCTTGTAATGGCAATAAAGGCCGTAATGGCCATAAATGTCGTAATGGCCATTAAAGGCCGTAAAGGACATTAAAGGCCGTAACGGCCATTAAAGGCCGTAACCGACATTATAGGCCGTAATGGCCATAAAGGCCGTAATGGCCATAAAGGCCATAGTAGCAATTAAAGGACGTAATGACCATTAAAGGCTGTAATGGCCATAAATTCCGTAATGGCCATTAAAGTCCGTAATGGCCATAAATTTCGTAATGGCCATTAAAGCCGTAAAGGACATTAAAGACCATAATGGTCATTAAGACTGTAACGGCCATGAAAGGTCATAATGGCCATAAAGGCCGTAACTGCCATTAAAGGTGTAATGGCCATTAAAGGCCGCAATGGCCATGAAGGCCGTAATGACCATTAAAGGCCGTAATGGCCATTAAAGCCCATAATGTCCATTAAAGGCCATAAAGTGCCATTAAAGAACGTAACATCCATTAAATGCCATATTGGCCATGAAGGCCGTAATGACCATTAAAGGCCGTAATGGCCATTAAAGCCCATAATGTCCATTAAAGGCCATAAAGTGCCATTAAAGAACGTAACATCCATTAAATGCCATATTGGCCATAAAGGCCGTAATGGCCATTAAAGTCCGTAATGCCAATGAAAGCCGCTAATGCCCATAAAGGCCGTAGTAGCCTTTAAAAGCGTAAGGGCCATTAAAGTCCATAATGGCCATGAAAGGCCACAATGGCCAATAAAGTACGTAATGGCCATTAAAATCCGTAATGGTCATTAAAGTCCATAATGGCCATTAAGTCCGTAACGACCATTAAAGCTTGTAATGGCCATAAAGGCTTAATGCACATTAGAGCCCGTAATTGCAATTAAAGACCATAATGGCCTTTAAAGGCCATAATGGCCATTAAATGCCGTAATGGCCATTAAATGCCGTAATGCACACTAAAGGCCATAATGGCCATAAAGTCTGTAATGGCCATAAAGGCAGTAGTAGACATTAAAGGACATAATGGCCATTAATGTCCATAATATTCATTAAAGGTCGTAATGGCCATTAAAGTCCGTAATGGCCATTAAAGGCCGTAATGACAATTAAAGTCAAAAATTGCCATTTAAGTCCATAACGATCATTAAAGCTTGTAATGGACATAAAGGCCATAGTAGCCATTAAAGACCGTAATGGCCATTAAAGCTTGTAATGGCAATAAAGGCCGTAATGGCCATAAATGTCGTAATGGCCATTAAAGGCCGTAAAGGACATTAAAGGCCGTAACGGCCATTAAAGGCCGTAACCGACATTATAGGCCGTAATGGCCATAAAGGCCGTAATGGCCATAAAGGCCATAGTAGCAATTAAAGGACGTAATGACCATTAAAGGCTGTAATGGCCATAAATTCCGTAATGGCCATTAAAGTCCGTAATGGCCATAAATTTCGTAATGGCCATTAAAGCCGTAAAGGACATTAAAGACCATAATGGTCATTAAGACTGTAACGGCCATGAAAGGTCATAATGGCCATAAAGGCCGTAACTGCCATTAAAGGTGTAATGGCCATTAAAGGCCGCAATGGCCATGAAGGCCGTAATGACCATTAAAGGCCGTAATGGCCATTAAAGCCCATAATGTCCATTAAAGGCCATAAAGTGCCATTAAAGAACGTAACATCCATTAAATGCCATATTGGCCATGAAGGCCGTAATGACCATTAAAGGCCGTAATGGCCATTAAAGCCCATAATGTCCATTAAAGGCCATAAAGTGCCATTAAAGAACGTAACATCCATTAAATGCCATATTGGCCATAAAGGCCGTAATGGCCATTAAAGTCCGTAATGCCAATGAAAGCCGCTAATGCCCATAAAGGCCGTAGTAGCCTTTAAAGTACGTAAGGGCCATTAAAGTCCATAATGGCCATGAAAGGCCACAATGGCCAATAAAGTACGTAATGGCCATTAAAATCCGTAATGGTCATTAAAGTCCATAATGGCCATTAAGTCCGTAACGACCATTAAAGCTTGTAATGGCCATAAAGGCTTAATGCACATTAGAGCCCGTAATTGCAATTAAAGACCATAATGGCCTTTAAAGGCCATAATGGCCATTAAATGCCGTAATGGCCATTAAATGCCGTAATGCACACTAAAGGCCATAATGGCCATAAAGTCTGTAATGGCCATAAAGGCAGTAGTAGACATTAAAGGACATAATGGCCATTAATGTCCATAATATTCATTAAAGGTCGTAATGGCCATTAAAGCCCATAACGGCCATAAAGTCCGTAATGGCCATAAAGGCTGTAATGTCCATAAAGGACATAACGGCCATTAAAGGACTTAATGGCCATAAAAGGCAGTAACGGAATTTAAAGTTAGTAATGGACATTGAAGGCCGTTAAATCCATGAAGGCCATAATGGCCATTATAGCCCGTAATGGCCATAAAGTCTGTAATGGTCATTAAAGGCCATAATGGCCATAAAGGCAGTAACGGACTTTAAAGGTGTAATGTCCACTGAAGGCCGTATTAGCCATGAAGGCCGTAATGTCCATTAAATGCCATAAATGGCCATTAAAGGCCGCAATGGCCATTAAATGCCGTAATGGCCATTAAAGCCTGCAATGGACATACAGGCCGTAGTAGCCATTAAAGGACGTAATGGCCATTAAAGTCCATAATGGATATTAAAGGCTGTAATGGTCATTAACGGCCGTAATGGCCATTAAAGGCCATAATGGCCATAAAGTCTGTAATGGCCATAAAGTCCGTAATAGCCATTAAAGGCCATAATGGCCATTAAAGGCCGTAATGGCCATTGAATGCCGCAATGGACATTAAAGTCCATAATAGCCATTAAAATCCGTAACGACCATTAAAGCTTGTAATGGCCATAAAAGCCCGTAATTGCAATTAAAGGCCGTAATGGACATTAAAGTCCATAAAGACCTATAAGGCCATAATGGACTTAAAGGACATAATGGCCACTGAAGGCCATAATGGCCGGTCAAAGCCCTAATGACCTTTAAGGCCGTAAAGGCCATAAAGGCCGTAATGGCCAATAAAGGCCGAAAAGGCCATAAAGGCCATAATGGCCATTATTAGAGGTGATAATGGGTATTAAAGCTCATCATGGCCATTAAAGGCCATAATGGGTATTAAACGCCATAAAGGCCATAATGACCATTAAAGTCCGTAATGGACATTAATGTAAGTAATGGCCATTAAAGGCCGTAAAGACCATTAAAGGCCGTAATGGTCATAAAGGCCTTAATGACCATAAAGGCTGTAGTAGACATTAAAGCACGTAATGGCCAATAAAGTCCATAATGTCCATTAAAGGCCGTAATGGCCATTAAAGACTGTAATGGACATTAAAGGCCGTATGACCTAAAAGGCCGTAGTGGACTTAAAGGCCATAATGGCCATAAAGGCCATAATGGCCATTATTAAATGCCATAATGGCCATTATTAAGGCGATAATGGGCATTAAAGGTCATCATGGCCATTAAAGGCCATAATGGGTATTAAAGGCCATAATGACCATTAAAGTCCATAATGGGCATTAATGGCCATAATAGCCATAAAGGCCGTAATGACCATAAAGGCTGTAGTAGACATTAAAGGACATAATGGCCATTAAAGTCCATATTGTACACTAAAGGCCATAACGGCATTAAAGCCCATAACGGCCATTAAGGCCATAACGAACATTAAAGGCCGTAACGGCCATAAATGCTGTAATGGCTATTAAAGGCCATAACGTCCATTAAGGCCATAATGAACATAAAATGCCGTAAGGGCCATTAAAGACCGTAACAGACATTAAAGGCCGTAACGGATTTTAAAGGCCGTAATGGCCATAAAGGCCGTAATGACCATAAATGGCGTAATGGCCATTAAAAGCTGTAATGGCCATTAAAGGCCATAATGGCCATTAAAATCCGTAATGGCCATTAAAGCCCATAATAGCCATTAAAGGCCGTAACGGATATTAAAGGCCGTAATGGCCATTAAAGACCCTAATGGATATTAAAGGCTGTAATGGTCATTAAAGGCTCTAATGGCCATTAAAGTCTGTAATGGCCGTTAAAGGCTGTAACGGACATTGAAGGCCATAATGGCCATTAAATTTCGTAATGGCCATTAAAGTCCGTAATGGCCATAAAGTCCGTAATGGCCATTAAAGTCCGTAATGGCCATTAAAGGCCGTAATGACAATTAAAGTCAAAAATTGCCATTTAAGTCCATAACGATCATTAAAGCTTGTAATGGACATAAAGGCCATAGTAGCCATTAAAGACCGTAATGGCCATTAAAGCTTGTAATGGCAATAAAGGCCGTAATGGCCATAAATGTCGTAATGGCCATTAAAGGCCGTAAAGGACATTAAAGGTCGTAACGGCCATTAAAGGCCGTAACCGACATTATAGGCCGTAATGGCCATAAAGGCCGTAATGGCCATAAAGGCCATAGTAGCAATTAAAGGACGTAATGGCCATTAAAGGCTGTAATGGCCATAAATTCCGTAATGGCCATTAAAGTCCGTAATGGCCATAAATTTCGTAATGGCCATTAAAGCCGTAAAGGACATTAAAGACCATAATGGTCATTAAGACTGTAACGGCCATGAAAGGTCATAATGGCCACAAAGGCAGTAATGGAATTTAAAGGCCGTAATGGACATTGAAGGCCGCAATGGCCATGAAGGCCGTAATGACCATTAAAGGCTGTAATGGCCATTAAAGCCGGTAATGTCCATTAAAGTCCATAAATGGCCATTAAAGGCCGTAATGGCCATTAAATGCCGTAATGGCCATTAAAGCCTGCAATGGACATACAGGCCGTAGTAGCCATTAAAGGACGTAATGGCCATTAAAGTCCATAATGGATATTAAAGGCTGTAATGGTCATTAATGGCCGTAATGGCCATTAAAGGCCATAATGGCCATAAAGTCTGTAATGGCCATAAAGTCCGTAATAGCCATTAAAGGCCATAATGGCCATTGAAGGCCGTAATGGCCATTGAATGCCGCAATGGACATTAAAGTCCATAATAGCCATTAAAATCCGTAACGACCATTAAAGCTTGTAATGGCCATAAAAGCCCGTAAGTGCAATTAAAGGCCGTAATGGACATTAAAGTCCATAAAGACCTATAAGGCCATAATGGACTTAAAGGACATAATGGCCACTGAAGGCCATAATGGCCGGTCAAAGCCCTAATGACCTTTAAGGCCGTAAAGGCCATAAAGGCCGTAATGGCCAATAAAGGCCGAAAAGGCCATAAAGGCCGTAATGGCCATAAATGGCGTAATGACCATTAAAAGCTGTAATGGCCATTAAAGGCCATAATGGCCATTAAAATCCGTAACGACCATTAAAGCTTGTAATGGCCATAAAAGCCCGTAATTGCAATTAAAGGCCGTAATGGACATTAAAGTCCATAAAGACCTATAAGGCCATAATGGACTTAAAGGCCATAATGGCCACTGAAGGCCATAATGGCCGGTCAAAGCCCTAATGACCTTTAAGGCCGTAAAGGCCATAAAGGCCGTAATGGCCAATAAAGGCCGAAAAGGCCATAAAGGCCATAATGGCCATTATTAGAGGTGATAATGGGCATTAAAGCTCATCATGGCCATTAAAGGCCATAATGGGTATTAAACGCCATAAAGGCCATAATGACCATTAAAGTCCGTAATGGACATTAATGTAAGTAATGGCCATTAACGGCCATAATGGCCATTAAAGGCCATAATGGCCATAAAGTCTGTAATGGCCATAAAGTCCGTAATAGCCATTAAAGGCCGTAAAGGCCATTAAAGGCCGTAATGGTCATAAAGGCCTTAATGACCATAAAGGCTGTAGTAGACATTAAAGCACGTAATGGCCAATAAAGTCCATAATGTCCATTAAAGGCCGTAATGGCCATTAAAGACTGTAATGGACATTAAAGGCCGTATGACCTAAAAGGCCGTAGTGGACTTAAAGGCCATAATGGCCATAAAGGCCATAATGGCCATTATTAAATGCCATAATGGCCATTATTAAGGCGATAATGGGCATTAAAGGTCATCATGGCCATTAAAGGCCATAATGGGTATTAAAGGCCATAATGACCATTAAAGTCCATAATGGGCATTAATGGCCATAATAGCCATAAAGGCCGTAATGACCATAAAGGCTGTAGTAGACATTAAAGGACATAATGGCCATTAAAGTCCATATTGTACACTAAAGGCCATAACGGCATTAAAGCCCATAACGGCCATTAAGGCCATAACGAACATTAAAGGCCGTAACGGCCATAAATGCTGTAATGGCTATTAAAGGCCATAACGTCCATTAAGGCCATAATGAACATAAAATGCCGTAAGGGCCATTAAAGACCGTAATAGACATTAAAGGCCGTAACGGATTTTAAAGGCCGTAATGGCCATAAAGGCCGTAATGGCCATAAATGGCGTAATGACCATTAAAAGCTGTAATGGCCATTAAAGGCCATAATGGCCATTAAAATCCGTAATGGCCATTAAAGCCCATAATAGCCATTAAAGGCCGTAACGGATATTAAAGGCCGTAATGGCCATTAAAGACCCTAATGGATATTAAAGGCTGTAATGGTCATTAAAGGCTCTAATGGCCATTAAAGTCTGTAATGGCCGTTAAAGGCTGTAACGGACATTGAAGGCCATAATGGCCATTAAATTTCGTAATGGCCATTAAAGTCCGTAATGGCCATAAAGTCCGTAATGGCCATTAAAGTCCGTAATGGCCATTAAAGGCCGTAATGACAATTAAAGTCAAAAATTGCCATTTAAGTCCATAACGATCATTAAAGCTTGTAATGGACATAAAGGCCATAGTAGCCATTAAAGACCGTAATGGCCATTAAAGCTTGTAATGGCAATAAAGGCCGTAATGGCCATAAATGTCGTAATGGCCATTAAAGGCCGTAAAGGACATTAAAGGCCGTAACGGCCATTAAAGGCCGTAACCGACATTATAGGGCCGTAATGGCCATAAAGGCCGTAATGGCCATAAAGGCCATAGTAGCAATTAAAGGACGTAATGGCCATTAAAGGCTGTAATGGCCATAAATTCCGTAATGGCCATTAAAGTCCGTAATGGCCACAAATTTCGTAATGGCCATTAAAGCCGTAAAGGACATTAAAGACCATAATGGTCATTAAGACTGTAACGGCCATGAAAGGTCATAATGGCCACAAAGGCAGTAATGGAATTTAAAGGCCGTAATGGACATTGAAGGCCGCAATGGCCATGAAGGCCGTAATGACCATTAAAGGCTGTAATGGCCATTAAAGCCGGTAATGTCCATTAAAGTCCATAAATGGCCATTAAAGGCCGTAATGGCCATTAAATGCCGTAATGGCCATTAAAGCCTGCAATGGACATACAGGCCGTAGTAGCCATTAAAGGACGTATTGGCCATTAAAGTCCATAATGGATATTAAAGGCTGTAATGGTCATTAATGGCCGTAATGGCCATTAAAGGCCATAATGGCCATAAAGTCTGTAATGGCCATAAAGTCCGTAATAGCCATTAAAGGCCATAATGGCCATTAAAGGCCGTAATGGCCATTGAATGCCGCAATGGACATTAAAGTCCATAATAGCCATTAAAATCCGTAACGACCATTAAAGCTTGTAATGGCCATAAAAGCCCGTAATTGCAATTAAAGGCCGTAATGGACATTAAAGTCCATAAAGACCTATAAGGCCATAATGGACTTAAAGGCCATAATGGCCACTGAAGGCCATAATGGCCGGTCAAAGCCCTAATGACCTTTAAGGCCGTAAAGGCCATAAAGGCCGTAATGGCCAATAAAGGCCGAAAAGGCCATAAAGGCCATAATGGCCATTATTAGAGGTGATAATGGGCATTAAAGCTCATCATGGCCATTAAAGGCCATAATGGGTATTAAACGCCATAAAGGCCATAATGACCATTAAAGTCCGTAATGGACATTAATGTAAGTAATGGCCATTAACGGCCATAATGGCCATTAAAGGCCATAATGGCCATAAAGTCTGTAATGGCCATAAAGTCCGTAATAGCCATTAAAGGCCGTAAAGGCCATTAAAGGCCGTAATGGTCATAAAGGCCTTAATGACCATAAAGGCTGTAGTAGACATTAAAGCACGTAATGGCCAATAAAGTCCATAATGTCCATTAAAGGCCGTAATGGCCATTAAAGACTGTAATGGACATTAAAGGCCGTATGACCTAAAAGGCCGTAGTGGACTTAAAGGCCATAATGGCCATAAAGGCCATAATGGCCATTATTAAATGCCATAATGGCCATTATTAAGGCGATAATGGGCATTAAAGGTCATCATGGCCATTAAAGGCCATAATGGGTATTAAAGGCCATAATGACCATTAAAGTCCATAATGGGCATTAATGGCCATAATAGCCATAAAGGCCGTAATGACCATAAAGGCTGTAGTAGACATTAAAGGACATAATGGCCATTAAAGTCCATATTGTACACTAAAGGCCATAACGGCATTAAAGCCCATAACGGCCATTAAGGCCATAACGAACATTAAAGGCCGTAACGGCCATAAATGCTGTAATGGCTATTAAAGGCCATAACGTCCATTAAGGCCATAATGAACATAAAATGCCGTAAGGGCCATTAAAGACCGTAATAGACATTAAAGGCCGTAACGGATTTTAAAGGCCGTAATGGCCATAAAGGCCGTAATGGCCATAAATGGCGTAATGACCATTAAAAGCTGTAATGGCCATTAAAGGCCATAATGGCCATTAAAATCCGTAATGGCCATTAAAGCCCATAATAGCCATTAAAGGCCGTAACGGATATTAAAGGCCGTAATGGCCATTAAAGACCCTAATGGATATTAAAGGCTGTAATGGTCATTAAAGGCTCTAATGGCCATTAAAGTCTGTAATGGCCGTTAAAGGCTGTAACGGACATTGAAGGCCATAATGGCCATTAAATTTCGTAATGGCCATTAAAGTCCGTAATGGCCATAAAGTCCGTAATGGCCATTAAAGTCCGTAATGGCCATTAAAGGCCGTAATGACAATTAAAGTCAAAAATTGCCATTTAAGTCCATAACGATCATTAAAGCTTGTAATGGACATAAAGGCCATAGTAGCCATTAAAGACCGTAATGGCCATTAAAGCTTGTAATGGCAATAAAGGCCGTAATGGCCATAAATGTCGTAATGGCCATTAAAGGCCGTAAAGGACATTAAAGGTCGTAACGGCCATTAAAGGCCGTAACCGACATTATAGGCCGTAATGGCCATAAAGGCGTAATGGCCATAAAGGCCATAGTAGCAATTAAAGGACGTAATGGCCATTAAAGGCTGTAATGGCCATAAATTCCGTAATGGCCATTAAAGTCCGTAATGGCCATAAATTTCGTAATGGCCATTAAAGCCGTAAAGGACATTAAAGACCATAATGGTCATTAAGACTGTAACGGCCATGAAAGGTCATAATGGCCACAAAGGCAGTAATGGAATTTAAAGGCCGTAATGGACATTGAAGGCCGCAATGGCCATGAAGGCCGTAATGACCATTAAAGGCTGTAATGGCCATTAAAGCCGGTAATGTCCATTAAAGTCCATAAATGGCCATTAAAGGCCGTAATGGCCATTAAATGCCGTAATGGCCATTAAAGCCTGCAATGGACATACAGGCCGTAGTAGCCATTAAAGGACGTAATGGCCATTAAAGTCCATAATGGATATTAAAGGCTGTAATGGTCATTAATGGCCGTAATGGCCATTAAAGGCCATAATGGCCATAAAGTCTGTAATGGCCATAAAGTCCGTAATAGCCATTAAAGGCCATAATGGCCATTAAAGGCCGTAATGGCCATTGAATGCCGCAATGGACATTAAAGTCCATAATAGGCATTAAAATCCGTAATGACCATTAAAGCTTGTAATGGCCATAAAAGCCCGTAAGTGCAATTAAAGGCCGTAATGGACATTAAAGTCCATAAAGACCTATAAGGCCATAATGGACTTAAAGGCCATAATGGCCACTGAAGGCCATAATGGCCGGTCAAAGCCCTAATGACCTTTAAGGCCGTAAAGGCCATAAAGGCCGTAATGGCCAATAAAGGCCGAAAAGGCCATAAAGGCCATAATGGCCATTATTAGAGGTGATAATGGGCATTAAAGCTCATCATGGCCATTAAAGGCCATAATGGGTATTAAACGCCATAAAGGCCATAATGACCATTAAAATCCGTAATGGACATTAATGTAAGTAATGGCCATTAACGGCCATAATGGCCATTAAAGGCCATAATGGCCATAAAGTCTGTAATGGCCATAAAGTCCGTAATAGCCATTAAAGTCCGTAAAGGCCATTAAAGGCCGTAATGGTCATAAAGGCCTTAATGACCATAAAGGCTGTAGTAGACATTAAAGCACGTAATGGCCAATAAAGTCCATAATGTCCATTAAAGGCCGTAATGGCCATTAAAGACTGTAATGGACATTAAAGGCCGTATGACCTAAAAGGCCGTAGTGGACTTAAAGGCCATAATGGCCATAAAGGCCATAATGGCCATTATTAAATGCCATAATGGCCATTATTAAGGCGATAATGGGCATTAAAGGTCATCATGGCCATTAAAGGCCATAATGGGTATTAAAGGCCATAATGACCATTAAAGTCCATAATGGGCATTAATGGCCATAATAGCCATAAAGGCCGTAATGACCATAAAGGCTGTAGTAGACATTAAAGGACATAATGGCCATTAAAGTCCATATTGTACACTAAAGGCCATAACGGCATTAAAGCCCATAACGGCCATTAAGGCCATAACGAACATTAAAGGCCGTAACGGCCATAAATGCTGTAATGGCTATTAAAGGCCATAACGTCCATTAAGGCCATAATGAACATAAAATGCCGTAAGGGCCATTAAAGACCGTAATAGACATTAAAGGCCGTAACGGATTTTAAAGGCCGTAATGGCCATAAAGGCCGTAATGGCCATAAATGGCGTAATGACCATTAAAAGCTGTAATGGCCATTAAAGGCCATAATGGCCATTAAAATCCGTAATGGCCATTAAAGCCCATAATAGCCATTAAAGGCCGTAACGGATATTAAAGGCCGTAATGGCCATTAAAGACCCTAATGGATATTAAAGGCTGTAATGGTCATTAAAGGCTCTAATGGCCATTAAAGTCTGTAATGGCCGTTAAAGGCTGTAACGGACATTGAAGGCCATAATGGCCATTAAATTTCGTAATGGCCATTAAAGTCCGTAATGGCCATAAAGTCCGTAATGGCCATTAAAGTCCGTAATGGCCATTAAAGGCCGTAATGACAATTAAAGTCAAAAATTGCCATTTAAGTCCATAACGATCATTAAAGCTTGTAATGGACATAAAGGCCATAGTAGCCATTAAAGACCGTAATGGCCATTAAAGCTTGTAATGGCAATAAAGGCCGTAATGGCCATAAATGTCGTAATGGCCATTAAAGGCCGTAAAGGACATTAAAGGCCGTAATGGCCATAAAGGCCGTAATGGCCATAAAGGCCATAGTAGCAATTAAAGGACGTAATGGCCATTAAAGGCTGTAATGGCCATAAATTCCGAAATAGCCATTAAAGTCCGTAATGGCCATAAATTTCGTAATGGCCATTAAAGCCATAAAGGACATTAAAGACCATAATGGTCATTAAGACTGTAACGGCCATGAAAGGTCATAATGGCCACAAAGGCAGTAATGGAATTTAAAGGCCGTAATGGACATTGAAGGCCGCAATGGCCCTGAAGGCCGTAATGACCATTAAAGGCTGTAATGGCCATTAAAGCCGGTAATGTCCATTAAAGTCCATAAATGGCCATTAAAGGCCGTAATGGCCATTAAAGCCTGCAATGGACATACAGGCCGTAGTAGCCATTAAAGGACGTATTGGCCATTAAAGTCCATAATGGATATTAAAGGCTGTAATGGTCATTAATGGCCGTAATGGCCATTAAAGGCCATAATGGCCATAAAGTCTGTAATGGCCATAAAGTCCGTAATAGACATTAAAGGCCATAATGGCCATTAAAGGCCGTAATGGCCATTGAATGCCGCAATGGACATTAAAGTCCATAATAGCCATTAAAATCTGTAACGACCATTAAAGCTTGTAATGGCCATAAAAGCCCGTAATTGCAATTAAAGGCCGTAATGGACATTAAAGTCAATAAAGACCTATAAGGCCATAATGGACTTAAAGGCCATAATGGCCACTGAAGGCCATAATGGCGGTCAAAGCCCTAATGACCTTTAAGGCCGTAAATGCCATAAAGGCCGTAATGGCCAATAAAGGCTGAAAAGGCCATAAAGGCCGTAATGGTCATAAATGGCGTAAAGACCATTAAAAGCTGTAATGGCCATTAAAGGCCATAATGGCCATTAAAATCCGTAATGGCCATTAAAGCCCATAATAGCCATTAAAGGCCGTAACGGATATTAAAGGCCGTAATGGCCATTAAAGACCCTAATGGATATTAAAGGCCGTAATGTTCATTAAAGGCTCTAATGGCCATTAAAGTCTGTAATGGCCGTTAAAGGCTGTAATGGCCATTAAAGGCCATAATGGCCATTAAAATCCGTAATGGCCATTAAAGCCCATAATAGCCATTAAAGGCCGTAACGGAGATTAAAGGCCGTAATGGCCATTAAAGACCCTAATGGATATTAAAGGCTGTAATGGTCATTAAAAGCTCTAATGGCCATAAAGTCTGTAATGGCCGTTAAAGGCTGTAACGGACATTGAAGGCCATAATGGCCATTAAATTTCGTAATGGCCATTAAAGTCCGTAATGGCCATAAAGTCCGTAATGGCCATTAAAGTCCGTAATGGCCATTAAAGGCCGTAATGACAATTAAAGTCAAAAATTGCCATTTAAGTCCATAACGATCATTAAAGCTTGTAATGGACATAAAGGCCATAGTAGCCATTAAAGACCGTAATGGCCATTAAAGTTTGTAATGGCAATAAAGGCCGTAATGGCCATAAATGTCGTAATGGCCATTAAAGGCCGTAAAGGACATTAAAGGCCGTAACGGCCATTAAAGGCCGTAACCGACATTATAGGCCGTAATGGCCATAAAGGCCGTAATGGCCATAAAGGCCATAGTAGCAATTAAAGGACGTAATGGCCATTAAAGGCTGTAATGGCCATAAATTCCGTAATGGCCATTAAAGTCCGTAATGGCCATAAATTTCGTAATGGCCATTAAAGCCGTAAAGGACATTAAAGACCATAATGGTCATTAAGACTGTAACGGCCATGAAAGGTCATAATGGCCACAAAGGCAGTAATGGAATTTAAAGGCCGTAATGGACATTGAAGGCCGCAATGGCCATGAAGGCCGTAATGACCATTAAAGGCTGTAATGGCCATTAAAGCCGGTAATGTCCATTAAAGTCCATAAATGGCCATTAAAGGCCGTAATGGCCATTAAATGCCGTAATGGCCATTAAAGCCTGCAATGGACATACAGGCCGTAGTAGCCATTAAAGGACGTATTGGCCATTAAAGTCCATAATGGATATTAAAGGCTGTAATGGTCATTAATGGCCGTAATGGCCATTAAAGGCCATAATGGCCATAAAGTCTGTAATGGCCATAAAGTCCGTAATAGCCATTAAAGGCCATAATGGCCATTAAAGGCCGTAATGGCCATTGAATGCCGCAATGGACATTAAAGTCCATAATAGCCATTAAAATCCGTAACGACCATTAAAGCTTGTAATGGCCATAAAAGCCCGTAATTGCAATTAAAGGCCGTAATGGACATTAAAGTCCATAAAGACCTATAAGGCCATAATGGACTTAAAGGCCATAATGGCCACTGAAGGCCATAATGGCCGGTCAAAGCCCTAATGACCTTTAAGGCCGTAAAGGCCATAAAGGCCGTAATGGCCAATAAAGGCCGAAAAGGCCATAAAGGCCATAATGGCCATTATTAGAGGTGATAATGGGCATTAAAGCTCATCATGGCCATTAAAGGCCATAATGGGTATTAAACGCCATAAAGGCCATAATGACCATTAAAGTCCGTAATGGACATTCATGTAAGTAATGGCCATTAATGGCCATAATGGCCATTAAAGGCCATAATGGCCATAAAGTCTGTAATGGCCATAAAGTCCGTAATAGCCATTAAAGGCCGTAAAGGCCATTAAAGGCCGTAATGGTCATAAAGGCCTTAATGACCATAAAGGCTGTAGTAGACATTAAAGCACGTAATGGCCAATAAAGTCCATAATGTCCATTAAAGGCCGTAATGGCCATTAAAGACTGTAATGGACATTAAAGGCCGTATGACCTAAAAGGCCGTAGTGGACTTAAAGGCCATAATGGCCATAAAGGCCATAATGGCCATTATTAAATGCCATAATGGCCATTATTAAGGCGATAATGGGCATTAAAGGTCATCATGGCCATTAAAGGCCATAATGGGTACTAAAGGCCATAATGACCATTAAAGTCCATAATGGGCATTAATGGCCATAATAGCCATAAAGGCCGTAATGACCATAAAGGCTGTAGTAGACATTAAAGGACATAATGGCCATTAAAGTCCATATTGTACACTAAAGGCCATAACGGCATTAAAGCCCATAACGGCCATTAAGGCCATAACGAACATTAAAGGCCGTAACGGCCATAAATGCTGTAATGGCTATTAAAGGCCATAACGTCCATTAAGGCCATAATGAACATAAAATGCCGTAAGGGCCATTAAAGACCGTAATAGACATTAAAGGCCGTAACGGATTTTAAAGGCCGTAATGGCCATAAAGGCCGTAATGGCCATAAATGGCGTAATGACCATTAAAAGCTGTAATGGCCATTAAAGGCCATAATGGCCATTAAAATCCGTAATGGCCATTAAAGCCCATAATAGCCATTAAAGGCCGTAACGGATATTAAAGGCCGTAATGGCCATTAAAGACCCTAATGGATATTAAAGGCTGTAATGGTCATTAAAGGCTCTAATGGCCATTAAAGTCTGTAATGGCCGTTAAAGGCTGTAACGGACATTGAAGGCCATAATGGCCATTAAATTTCGTAATGGCCATTAAAGTCAGTAATGGCCATAAAGTCCGTAATGGCCATTAAAGTCCGTAATGGCCATTAAAGGCCGTAATGACAATTAAAGTCAAAAATTGCCATTTAAGTCCATAACGATCATTAAAGCTTGTAATGGACATAAAGGCCATAGTAGCCATTAAAGACCGTAATGGCCATTAAAGCTTGTAATGGCAATAAAGGCCGTAATGGCCATAAATGTCGTAATGGCCATTAAAGGCCGTAAAGGACATTAAAGGCCGTAACGGCCATTAAAGGCCGTAACCGACATTATAGGCTGTAATGGCCATAAAGGCCGTAATGAACATAAAGGCCATAGTAGCAATTAAAGGACGTAATGGCCATTAAAGGCTGTAATGGCCATAAATTCCGTAATGGCCATTAAAGTCCGTAATGGCCATAAATTTCGTAATGGCCATTAAAGCCGTAAAGGACATTAAAGACCATAATGGTCATTAAGACTGTAACGGCGATGAAAGGTCATAATGGCCACAAAGGCAGTAATGGAATTTAAAGGCCGTAATGGACATTGAAGGCCGCAATGGCCATGAAGGCCGTAATGACCATTAAAGGCTGTAATGGCCATTAAAGCCGGTAATGTCCATTAAAGTCCATAAATGGCCATTAAAGGCCGTAATGGCCATTAAATGCCGTAATGGCCATTAAAGCCTGCAATGGACATACAGGCCGTAGTAGCCATTAAAGGACGTAATGGCCATTAAAGTCCATAATGGATATTAAAGGCTGTAATGGTCATTAATGGCCGTAATGGCCATTAAAGGCCATAATGGCCATAAAGTCTGTAATGGCCATAAAGTCCGTAATAGCCATTAAAGGCCATAATGGCCATTAAAGGCCGTAATGGCCATTGAATGCCGCAATGGACATTAAAGTCCATAATAGCCATTAAAATCCGTAACGACCATTAAAGCTTGTAATGGCCATAAAAGCCCGTAATTGCAATTAAAGGCCGTAATGGACATTAAAGTCCATAAAGACCTATAAGGCCATAATGGACTTAAAGGCCATAATGGCCACTGAAGGCCATAATGGCCGGTCAAAGCCCTAATGACCTTTAAGGCCGTAAAGGCCATAAAGGCCGTAATGGCCAATAAAGGCCGAAAAGGCCATAAAGGCCGTAATGGCCATAAATGGCGTAATGACCATTAAAAGCTGTAATGGCCATTAAAGGCCATAATGGCCATTAAAATCCGTAATGGCCATTAAAGCCCATAATAGCCATTAAAGGCCGTAACGGATATTAAAGGCCGTAATGGCCATTAAAGACCCTAATGGATATTAAAGGCTGTAATGGTCATTAAAGGCTCTAATGGCCATAAAGTCTGTAATGGCCGTTAAAGGCTGTAACGGACATTGAAGGCCATAATGGCCATTAAATTTCGTAATGGCCATTAAAGTCCGTAATGGCCATAAAGTCCGTAATGGCCATTAAAGTCCGTAATGGCCATTAAAGGCCGTAATGACAATTAAAGTCAAAAATTGCCATTTAAGTCCATAACGATCATTAAAGCTTGTAATGGACATAAAGGCCATAGTAGCCATTAAAGACCGTAATGGCCATTAAAGCTTGTAATGGCAATAAAGGCCGTAATGGCCATAAATGTCGTAATGGCCATTAAAGGCCGTAAAGGACATTAAAGGCCGTAACGGCCATTAAAAGCCGTAACCGACATTATAGGCCGTAATGGCCATAAAGGCCGTAATGGCCATAAAGGCCATAGTAGCAATTAAAGGACGTAATGGCCATTAAAGGCTGTAATGGCCATAAATTCCGTAATAGCCATTAAAGTCCGTAATGGCCACAAATTTTGTAATGGCCATTAAAGCCGTAAAGGACATTAAAGACCATAATGGTCATTAAGACTGTAACGGCCATGAAAGGTCATAATGGCCACAAAGGCAGTAATGGAATTTAAAGGCCGTAATGGACATTGAAGGCCGCAATGGCCATGAAGGCCGTAATGACCATTAAAGGCTGTAATGGCCATTAAAGCCGGTAATGTCCATTAAAGTCCATAAATGGCCATTAAAGGCCGTAATGGCCATTAAATGCCGTAATGGCCATTAAAGCCTGCAATGGACATACAGGCCGTAGTAGCCATTAAAGGACGTATTGGCCATTAAAGTCCATAATGGATATTAAAGGCTGTAATGGTCATTAATGGCCGTAATGGCCATTAAAGGCCATAATGGCCATAAAGTCTGTAATGGCCATAAAGTCCGTAATAGCCATTAAAGGCCATAATGGCCATTAAAGGCCGTAATGGCCATTGAATGCCGCAATGGACATTAAAGTCCATAATAGCCATTAAAATCCGTAACGACCATTAAAGCTTGTAATGGCCATAAAAGCCCGTAATTGCAATTAAAGGCCGTAATGGACATTAAAGTCCATAAAGACCTATAAGGCCATAATGGACTTAAAGGCCATAATGGCCACTGAAGGCCATAATGGCCGGTCAAAGCCCTAATGACCTTTAAGGCCGTAAATGCCATAAAGGCCGTAATGGCCAATAAAGGCCGAAAAGGCCATAAAGGCCATAATGGCCATTATTAGAGGTGATAATGGGCATTAAAGCTCATCATGGCCATTAAAGGCCATAATGGGTATTAAACGCCATAAAGGCCATAATGACCATTAAAGTCCGTAATGGACATTAATGTAAGTAATGGCCATTAATGGCCATAATGGCCATTAAAGGCCATAATGGCCATAAAGTCTGTAATGGCCATAAAGTCCGTAATAGCCATTAAAGGCCGTAAAGGCCATTAAAGGCCGTAATGGTCATAAAGGCCTTAATGACCATAAAGGCTGTAGTAGACATTAAAGCACGTAATGGCCAATAAAGTCCATAATGGCCATTAAAGGCCGTAATGACAATTAAAGTCAAAAATTGCCATTTAAGTCCATAACGATCATTAAAGCTTGTAATGGACATAAAGGCCATAGTAGCCATTAAAGACCGTAATGGCCATTAAAGCTTGTAATGGCAATAAAGGCCGTAATGGCCATAAATGTCGTAATGGCCATTAAAGGCCGTAAAGGACATTAAAGGTCGTAACGGCCATTAAAGGCCGTAACCGACATTATAGGCCGTAATGGCCATAAAGGCCGTAATGGCCATAAAGGCCATAGTAGCAATTAAAGGACGTAATGGCCATTAAAGGCTGTAATGGCCATAAATTCCGTAATGGCCATTAAAGTCCGTAATGGCCATAAATTTCGTAATGGCCATTAAAGCCGTAAAGGACATTAAAGACCATAATGGTCATTAAGACTGTAACGGCCATGAAAGGTCATAATGGCCACAAAGGCAGTAATGGAATTTAAAGGCCGTAATGGACATTGAAGGCCGCAATGACCATGAAGGCCGTAATGACCATTAAAGGCTGTAATGGCCATTAAAGCCGGTAATGTCCATTAAAGTCCATAAATGGCCATTAAAGGCCGTAATGGCCATTAAATGCCGTAATGGCCATTAAAGCCTGCAATGGACATACAGGCCGTAGTAGCCATTAAAGGACGTAATGGCCATTAAAGTCCATAATGGATATTAAAGGCTGTAATGGTCATTAATGGCCGTAATGGCCATTAAAGGCCATAATGGCCATAAAGTCTGTAATGGCCATAAAGTCCGTAATAGCCATTAAAGGCCATAATGGCCATTAAAGGCCGTAATGGCCATTGAATGCCGCAATGGACATTAAAGTCCATAATAGCCATTAAAATCCGTAACGACCATTAAAGCTTGTAATGGCCATAAAAGCCCTTAAGTGCAATTAAAGGCCGTAATGGACATTAAAGTCCATAAAGACCTATAAGGCCATAATGGACTTAAAGGCCATAATGGCCACTGAAGGCCATAATGGCCGGTCAAAGCCCTAATGACCTTTAAGGCCGTAAAGGCCATAAAGGCCGTAATGGCCAATAAAGGCCGAAAAGGCCATAAAGGCCGTAATGGCCATAAATGGCGTAATGACCATTAAAAGCTGTAATGGCCATTAAAGGCCATAATGGCCATTAAAATCCGTAATGGCCATTAAAGCCCATAATAGCCATTAAAGGCCGTAACGGATATTAAAGGCCGTAATGGCCATTAAAGACCCTAATGGATATTAAAGGCTGTAATGGTCATTAAAGGCTCTAATGGCCATAAAGTCTGTAATGGCCATTAAAGTCCGTAATGGCCATAAAGTCCGTAATGGCCATTAAAGTCCGTAATGGCCATTAAAGGCCGTAATGACAATTAAAGTCAAAAATTGCCATTTAAGTCCATAACGATCATTAAAGCTTGTAATGGACATAAAGGCCATAGTAGCCATTAAAGACCGTAATGGCCATTAAAGCTTGTAATGGCAATAAAGGCCGTAATGGCCATAAATGTCGTAATGGCCATTAAAGGCCGTAAAGGACATTAAAGGCCGTAACGGCCATTAAAGGCCGTAACCAACATTATAGGCCGTAATGGCCATAAAGGCCGTAATGGCCATAAAGGCCATAGTAGCAATTAAAGGACGTAATGGCCATTAAAGGCTGTAATGGCCATAAATTCCGTAATGGCCATTAAAGTCCGTAATGGCCACAAATTTCGTAATGGCCATTAAAGCCGTAAAGGACATTAAAGACCATAATGGTCATTAAGACTGTAACGGCCATGAAAGGTCATAATGGCCACAAAGGCAGTAATGGAATTTAAAGGCCGTAATGGACATTGAAGGCCGCAATGGCCATGAAGGCCGTAATGACCATTAAAGGCTGTAATGGCCATTAAAGCCGGTAATGTCCATTAAAGTCCATAAATGGCCATTAAAGGCCGTAATGGCCATTAAATGCCGTAATGGCCATTAAAGCCTGCAATGGACATACAGGCCGTAGTAGCCATTAAAGGACGTATTGGCCATTAAAGTCCATAATGGATATTAAAGGCTGTAATGGTCATTAATGGCCGTAATGGCCATTAAAGGCCATAATGGCCATAAAGTCTGTAATGGCCATAAAGTCCGTAATAGCCATTAAAGGCCATAATGGCCATTAAAGGCCGTAATGGCCATTGAATGCCGCAATGGACATTAAAGTCCATAATAGCCATTAAAATCCGTAACGACCATTAAAGCTTGTAATGGCCATAAAAGCCCGTAATTGCAATTAAAGGCCGTAATGGACATTAAAGTCCATAAAGACCTATAAGGCCATAATGGACTTAAAGGCCATAATGGCCACTGAAGGCCATAATGGCCGGTCAAAGCCCTAATGACCTTTAAGGCCGTAAAGGCCATAAAGACCGTAATGGCCAATAAAGGCCGAAAAGGCCATAAAGGCCATAATGGCCATTATTAGAGGTGATAATGGGCATTAAAGCTCATCATGGCCATTAAAGGCCATAATGGGTATTAAACGCCATAAAGGCCATAATGACCATTAAAGTCCGTAATGGACATTAATGTAAGTAATGGCCATTAACGGCCATAATGGCCATTAAAGGCCATAATGGCCATAAAGTCTGTAATGGCCATAAAGTCCGTAATAGCCATTAAAGGCCGTAAAGGCCATTAAAGGCCGTAATGGTCATAAAGGCCTTAATGACCATAAAGGCTGTAGTAGACATTAAAGCACGTAATGGCCAATAAAGTCCATAATGTCCATTAAAGGCCGTAATGGACATTAAAGACTGTAATGGACATTAAAGGCCGTATGACCTAAAAGGCCGTAGTGGACTTAAAGGCCATAATGGCCATAAAGGCCATAATGGCCATTATTAAATGCCATAATGGCCATTATTAAGGCGATAATGGGCATTAAAGGTCATCATGGCCATTAAAGGCCATAATGGGTATTAAAGGCCATAATGACCATTAAAGTCCATAATGGGCATTAATGGCCGTAATAGCCATAAAGGCCGTAATGACCATAAAGGCTGTAGTAGACATTAAAGGACATAATGGCCATTAAAGTCCATATTGTACACTAAAGGCCATAACGGCATTAAAGCCCATAACGGCCATTAAGGCCATAACGAACATTAAAGGCCGTAACGGCCATAAATGCTGTAATGGCTATTAAAGGCCATAACGTCCATTAAGGCCTTAAGGAACATAAAATGCCGTAAGGGCCATTAAAGACCGTAATAGACATTAAAGGCCGTAACGGATTTTAAAGGCCATAATGGCCATAAAGGCCGTAATGGCCATAAAGGCCGTAATGGCCATAAATGGCGTAATGACCATTAAAAGCTGTAATGGCCATTAAAGGCCATAATGGCCATTAAAATCCGTAATGGCCATTAAAGCCCATAATAGCCATTAAAGGCCGTAACGGATATTAAAGGCCGTAATGGCCATTAAAGACCCTAATGGATATTAAAGGCTGTAATGGTCATTAAAGGCTCTAATGGCCATAAAGTCTGTAATGGCCATTAAAGTCCGTAATGGCCATAAAGTCCGTAATGGCCATTAAAGTCCGTAATGGCCATTAAAGGCCGTAATGACAATTAAAGTCAAAAATTGCCATTTAAGTCCATAACGATCATTAAAGCTTGTAATGGACATAAAGGCCATAGTAGCCATTAAAGACCGTAATGGCCATTAAAGCTTGTAATGGCAATAAAGGCCGTAATGGCCATAAATGTCGTAATGGCCATTAAAGGCCGTAAAGGACATTAAAGGCCGTAACGGCCATTAAAGGCCGTAACCGACATTATAGGCCGTAATGGCCATAAAGGCCGTAATGGCCATAAAGGCCATAGTAGCAATTAAAGGACGTAATGGCCATTAAAGGCTGTAATGGCCATAAATTCCGTAATGGCCATTAAAGTCCGTAATGGCCATAAATTTCGTAATGGCCATTAAAGCCGTAAAGGACATTAAAGACCATAATGGTCATTAAGACTGTAACGGCCATGAAAGGTCGTAATGGCCACAAAGGCAGTAATGGAATTTAAAGGCCGTAATGGACATTGAAGGCCGCAATGGCCATGAAGGCCGTAATGACCATTAAAGGCTGTAATGGCCATTAAAGCCGGTAATGTCCATTAAAGTCCATAAATGGCCATTAAAGGCCGTAATGGCCATTAAATGCCGTAATGGCCATTAAAGCCTGCAATGGACATACAGGCCGTAGTAGCCATTAAAGGACGTAATGGCCATTAAAGTCCATAATGGATATTAAAGGCTGTAATGGTCATTAATGGCCGTAATGGCCATTAAAGGCCATAATGGCCATAAAGTCTGTAATGGCCATAAAGTACGTAATAGCCATTAAAGGCCATAATGGCCATTAAAGGCCGTAATGGCCATTGAATGCCGCAATGGACATTAAAGTCCATAATAGCCATTAAAATCCGTAATGACCATTAAAGCTTGTAATGGCCATAAAAGCCCGTAAGTGCAATTAAAGGCCGTAATGGACATTAAAGTCCACAAAGACCTATAAGGCCATAATGGACTTAAAGGCCATAATGGCCACTGAAGGCCATAATGGCCGGTCAAAGCCCTAATGACCTTTAAGGCCGTAAAGGCCATAAAGGCCGTAATGGCCAATAAAGGCCGAAAAGGCCATAAAGGCCGTAATGGCCATAAATGGCGTAATGACCATTAAAAGCTGTAATGGCCATTAAAGGCCATAATGGCCATTAAAATCCGTAATGGCCATTAAAGCCCATAATAGCCATTAAAGGCCGTAATGGATATTAAAGGCCGTAATGGCCATTAAAGACCCTAATGGATATTAAAGGCTGTAATGGTCATTAAAGGCTCTAATGGCCATAAAGTCTGTAATGGCCGTTAAAGGCTGTAACGGACATTGAAGGCCATAATGGCCATTAAATTTCGTAATGGCCATTAAAGTCCGTAATGGCCATAAAGTCCGTAATGGCCATTAAAGTCCGTAATGGCCATTAAAGGCCGTAATGACAATTAAAGTCAAAAATTGCCATTTAAGTCCATAACGATCATTAAAGCTTGTAATGGACATAAAGGCCATAGTAGCCATTAAAGACCGTAATGGCCATTAAAGCTTGTAATGGCAATAAAGGCCGTAATGGCCATAAATGTCGTAATGGCCATTAAAGGCCGTAAAGGACATTAAAGGCCGTAACGGCCATTAAAGGCCGTAACCGACATTATAGGCCGTAATGGCCATAAAGGCCGTAATGGCCATAAAGGCCATAGTAGCAATTAAAGGACGTAATGGCCATTAAAGGCTGTAATGGCCATAAATTCCGTAATAGCCATTAAAGTCCGTAATGGCCACAAATTTTGTAATGGCCATTAAAGCCGTAAAGGACATTAAAGACCATAATGGTCATTAAGACTGTAACGGCCATGAAAGGTCATAATGGCCACAAAGGCAGTAATGGAATTTAAAGGCCGTAATGGACATTGAAGGCCGCAATGGCCATGAAGGCCGTAATGACCATTAAAGGCTGTAATGGCCATTAAAGCCGGTAATGTCCATTAAAGTCCATAAATGGCCATTAAAGGCCGTAATGGCCATTAAATGCCGTAATGGCCATTAAAGCCTGCAATGGACATACAGGCCGTAGTAGCCATTAAAGGACGTATTGGCCATTAAAGTCCATAATGGATATTAAAGGCTGTAATGGTCATTAATGGCCGTAATGGCCATTAAAGGCCATAATGGCCATAAAGTCTGTAATGGCCATAAAGTCCGTAATAGCCATTAAAGGCCATAATGGCCATTAAAGGCCGTAATGGCCATTGAATGCCGCAATGGACATTAAAGTCCATAATAGCCATTAAAATCCGTAACGACCATTAAAGCTTGTAATGGCCATAAAAGCCCGTAATTGCAATTAAAGGCCGTAATGGACATTAAAGTCCATAAAGACCTATAAGGCCATAATGGACTTAAAGGCCATAATGGCCACTGAAGGCCATAATGGCCGGTCAAAGCCCTAATGACCTTTAAGGCCGTAAATGCCATAAAGGCCGTAATGGCCAATAAAGGCCGAAAAGGCCATAAAGGCCATAATGGCCATTATTAGAGGTGATAATGGGCATTAAAGCTCATCATGGCCATTAAAGGCCATAATGGGTATTAAACGCCATAAAGGCCATAATGACCATTAAAGTCCGTAATGGACATTAATGTAAGTAATGGCCATTAATGGCCATAATGGCCATTAAAGGCCATAATGGCCATAAAGTCTGTAATGGCCATAAAGTCCGTAATAGCCATTAAAGGCCGTAAAGGCCATTAAAGGCCGTAATGGTCATAAAGGCCTTAATGACCATAAAGGCTGTAGTAGACATTAAAGCACGTAATGGCCAATAAAGTCCATAATGTCCATTAAAGGCCGTAATGACAATTAAAGTCAAAAATTGCCATTTAAGTCCATAACGATCATTAAAGCTTGTAATGGACATAAAGGCCATAGTAGCCATTAAAGACCGTAATGGCCATTAAAGCTTGTAATGGCAATAAAGGCCGTAATGGCCATAAATGTCGTAATGGCCATTAAAGGCCGTAAAGGACATTAAAGGTCGTAACGGCCATTAAAGGCCGTAACCGACATTATAGGGCCGTAATGGCCATAAAGGCCGTAATGGCCATAAAGGCCATAGTAGCAATTAAAGGACGTAATGGCCATTAAAGGCTGTAATGGCCATAAATTCCGTAATGGCCATTAAAGTCCGTAATGGCCATAAATTTCGTAATGGCCATTAAAGCCGTAAAGGACATTAAAGACCATAATGGTCATTAAGACTGTAACGGCCATGAAAGGTCATAATGGCCACAAAGGCAGTAATGGAATTTAAAGGCCGTAATGGACATTGAAGGCCGCAATGACCATGAAGGCCGTAATGACCATTAAAGGCTGTAATGGCCATTAAAGCCGGTAATGTCCATTAAAGTCCATAAATGGCCATTAAAGGCCGTAATGGCCATTAAATGCCGTAATGGCCATTAAAGCCTGCAATGGACATACAGGCCGTAGTAGCCATTAAAGGACGTAATGGCCATTAAAGTCCATAATGGATATTAAAGGCTGTAATGGTCATTAATGGCCGTAATGGCCATTAAAGGCCATAATGGCCATAAAGTCTGTAATGGCCATAAAGTCCGTAATAGCCATTAAAGGCCATAATGGTATTAAAGGCCGTAATGGCCATTGAATGCCGCAATGGACATTAAAGTCCATAATAGCCATTAAAATCCGTAACGACCATTAAAGCTTGTAATGGCCATAAAAGCCCTTAAGTGCAATTAAAGGCCGTAATGGACATTAAAGTCCATAAAGACCTATAAGGCCATAATGGACTTAAAGGCCATAATGGCCACTGAAGGCCATAATGGCGGTCAAAGCCCTAATGACCTTTAAGGCCGTAAAGGCCATAAAGGCCGTAATGGCCAATAAAGGCCGAAAAGGCCATAAAGGCCGTAATGGCCATAAATGGCGTAATGACCATTAAAAGCTGTAATGGCCATTAAAGGCCATAATGGCCATTAAAATCCGTAATGGCCATTAAAGCCCATAATAGCCATTAAAGGCCGTAACGGATATTAAAGGCCGTAATGGCCATTAAAGACCCTAATGGATATTAAAGGCTGTAATGGTCATTAAAGGCTCTAATGGCCATAAAGTCTGTAATGGCCATTAAAGTCCGTAATGGCCATAAAGTCCGTAATGGCCATTAAAGTCCGTAATGGCCATTAAAGGCCGTAATGACAATTAAAGTCAAAAATTGCCATTTAAGTCCATAACGATCATTAAAGCTTGTAATGGACATAAAGGCCATAGTAGCCATTAAAGACCGTAATGGCCATTAAAGCTTGTAATGGCAATAAAGGCCGTAATGGCCATAAATGTCGTAATGGCCATTAAAGGCCGTAAAGGACATTAAAGGCCGTAACGGCCATTAAAGGCCGTAACCGACATTATAGGCCGTAATGGCCATAAAGGCCGTAATGGCCATAAAGGCCATAGTAGCAATTAAAGGACGTAATGGCCATTAAAGGCTGTAATGGCCATAAATTCCGTAATGGCCATTAAAGTCCGTAATGGCCATAAATTTCGTAATGGCCATTAAAGCCGTAAAGGACATTAAAGACCATAATGGTCATTAAGACTGTAACGGCCATGAAAGGTCATAATGGCCACAAAGGCAGTAATGGAATTTAAAGGCCGTAATGGACATTGAAGGCCGCAATGGCCATGAAGGCCGTAATGACCATTAAAGGCTGTAATGGCCATTAAAGCCGGTAATGTCCATTAAAGTCCATAAATGGCCATTAAAGGCCGTAATGGCCATTAAATGCCGTAATGGCCATTAAAGCCTGCAATGGACATACAGGCCGTAGTAGCCATTAAAGGACGTATTGGCCATTAAAGTCCATAATGGATATTAAAGGCTGTAATGGTCATTAATGGCCGTAATGGCCATTAAAGGCCATAATGGCCATAAAGTCTGTAATGGCCATAAAGTCCGTAATAGCCATTAAAGGCCATAATGGCCATTAAAGGCCGTAATGGCCATTGAATGCCGCAATGGACATTAAAGTCCATAATAGCCATTAAAATCCGTAACGACCATTAAAGCTTGTAATGGCCATAAAAGCCCGTAATTGCAATTAAAGGCCGTAATGGACATTAAAGTCCATAAAGACCTATAAGGCCATAATGGACTTAAAGGCCATAATGGCCACTGAAGGCCATAATGGCCGGTCAAAGCCCTAATGACCTTTAAGGCCGTAAAGGCCATAAAGACCGTAATGGCCAATAAAGGCCGAAAAGGCCATAAAGGCCATAATGGCCATTATTAGAGGTGATAATGGGCATTAAAGCTCATCATGGCCATTAAAGGCCATAATGGGTATTAAACGCCATAAAGGCCATAATGACCATTAAAGTCCGTAATGGACATTAATGTAAGTAATGGCCATTAACGGCCATAATGGCCATTAAAGGCCATAATGGCCATAAAGTCTGTAATGGCCATAAAGTCCGTAATAGCCATTAAAGGCCGTAAAGGCCATTAAAGGCCGTAATGGTCATAAAGGCCTTAATGACCATAAAGGCTGTAGTAGACATTAAAGCACGTAATGGCCAATAAAGTCCATAATGTCCATTAAAGGCCGTAATGGACATTAAAGACTGTAATGGACATTAAAGGCCGTATGACCTAAAAGGCCGTAGTGGACTTAAAGGCCATAATGGCCATAAAGGCCATAATGGCCATTATTAAATGCCATAATGGCCATTATTAAGGCGATAATGGGCATTAAAGGTCATCATGGCCATTAAAGGCCATAATGGGTATTAAAGGCCATAATGACCATTAAAGTCCATAATGGGCATTAATGGCCGTAATAGCCATAAAGGCCGTAATGACCATAAAGGCTGTAGTAGACATTAAAGGACATAATGGCCATTAAAGTCCATATTGTACACTAAAGGCCATAACGGCATTAAAGCCCATAACGGCCATTAAGGCCATAACGAACATTAAAGGCCGTAACGGCCATAAATGCTGTAATGGCTATTAAAGGCCATAACGTCCATTAAGGCCTTAAGGAACATAAAATGCCGTAAGGGCCATTAAAGACCGTAATAGACATTAAAGGCCGTAACGGATTTTAAAGGCCGTAATGGCCATAAAGGCCGTAATGGCCATAAAGGCCGTAATGGCCATAAATGGCGTAATGACCATTAAAAGCTGTAATGGCCATTAAAGGCCATAATGGCCATTAAAATCCGTAATGGCCATTAAAGCCCATAATAGCCATTAAAGGCCGTAACGGATATTAAAGGCCGTAATGGCCATTAAAGACCCTAATGGATATTAAAGTCTGTAATGGTCATTAAAGGCTCTAATGGCTATTAAAGTCTGTAATGGCCGTTAAAGGCTGTAACGGACATTGAAGGCCATAATGGCCATTAAATTTCGTAATGGCCATTAAAGTCCGTAATGGCCATAAAGTCCGTAATGGCCATTAAAGTCCGTAATGGCCATTAAAGGCCGTAATGACAATTAAAGTCAAAAATTGCCATTTAAGTCCATAACGATCATTAAAGCTTGTAATGGACATAAAGGCCATAGTAGCCATTAAAGACCGTAATGGCCATTAAAGCTTGTAATGGCAATAAAGGCCGTAATGGCCATAAATGTCGTAATGGCCATTAAAGGCCGTAAAGGACATTAAAGGCCGTAACGGCCATTAAAGGCCGTAACCGACATTATAGGCCGTAATGGCCATAAAGGCCGTAATGGCCATAAAGGCCATAGTAGCAATTAAAGGACGTAATGGCCATTAAAGGCTGTAATGGCCATAAATTCCGTAATAGCCATTAAAGTCCGTAATGGCCATAAATTTCGTAATGGCCATTAAAGCCGTAAAGGACATTAAAGACCATAATGGTCATTAAGACTGTAACGGCCATGAAAGGTCATAATGGCCACAAAGGCAGTAATGGAATTTAAAGGCCGTAATGGACATTGAAGGCCGCAATGGCCATGAAGGCCGTAATGACCATTAAAGGCTGTAATGGCCATTAAAGCCGGTAATGTCCATTAAAGTCCATAAATGGCCATTAAAGGCCGTAATGGCCATTAAAGCCTGCAATGGACATACAGGCCGTAGTAGCCATTAAAGGACGTATTGGTCATTAAAGTCCATAATGGATATTAAAGGCTGTAATGGTCATTAATGGCCGTAATGGCCATTAAAGGCCATAATGGCCATAAAGTCTGTAATGGCCATAAAGTCCGTAATAGCCTAATAGCCATTAAAGGCCATAATGGCCATTAAAGGCCGTAATGGCCATTGAATGCCGCAATGGACATTAAAGTCCATAATAGCCATTAAAATCCGTAACGACCATTAAAGCTTGTAATGGCCATAAAAGCCCGTAATTGCAATTAAAGGCCATAATGGACATTAAAGTCCATAAAGACCTATAAGGCCATAATGGACTTAAAGGCCACAATGGCCACTGAAGGCCATAATGGCCGGTCAAAGCCCTAATGACCTTTAAGGCCGTAAAGGCCATAAAGGCCGTAATGGCCAATAAAGGCCGAAAAGGCCATAAAGGCCGTAATGGCCATAAATGGCGTAATGACCATTAAAAGCTGTAATGGCCATTAAAGGCCATAATAGCCATTAAAATCCGTAACGACCATTAAAGCTTGTAATGGCCATAAAAGCCCGTAATTGCAATTAAAGGCCGTAATGGACATTAAAGTCCATAAAGACCTATAAGGCCATAATGGACTTAAAGGCCATAATGGCCACTGAAGGCCATAATGGCCGGTCAAAGCCCTAATGACCTTTAAGGCCGTAAAGGCCATAAAGGCCGTAATGGCCAATAAAGGCCGAAAAGGCCATAAAGGCCATAATGGCCATTATTAGAGGTGATAATGGGCATTAAAGATCATCATGGCCATTAAAGGCAATAATGGGTATTAAACGCCATAAAGGCCATAATGACCATTAAAGTCCGTAATGGACATTAATGTAAGTAATGGCCATTAAAGGCCGTAAAGGCCATTAAAGGCCGTAATGGTCATAAAGGCCTTAATGACCATAAAGGCTGTAGTAGACATTAAAGCACGTAATGGCCAATAAAGTCCATAATGTCCATTAAAGGCCGTAATGGCCATTAAAGACTGTAATGGACATTAAAGGCCGGATGACCTAAAAGGCCGTAGTGGACTTAAAGGCCATAATGGCCATAAAGGCCATAATGGCCATTATTAAATGCCATAATGGCCATTATTAAGGCGATAATGGGCATTAAAGGTCATCATGGCCATTAAAGGCCATAATGGGTATTAAAGGCCATAATGACCATTAAAGTCCATAATGGGCATTAATGGCCATAATAGCCATAAAGGCCGTAATGACCATAAAGGCTGTAGTAGACATTAAAGGACATAATGGCCATTAAAGTCCATATTGTACACTAAAGGCCATAACGGCATTAAAGCCCATAACGGCCATTAAGGCCATAACGAACATTAAAGGCCGTAACGGCCATAAATGCTGTAATGGCTATTAAAGGCCATAACGTCCATTAAGGCCGTAATGAACATAAAATGCCGTAAGGGCCATTAAAGACCGTAATAGACATTAAAGGCCGTAACGGATTTTAAAGGCCGTAATGGCCATAAAGGCCGTAATGGCCATAAATGGCGTAATGACCATTAAAAGCTGTAATGGCCATTAAAGGCCATAATGGCCATTAAAATCCGTAATGGCCATTAAAGCCCATAATAGCCATTAAAGGCCGTAACGGATATTAAAGGCCGTAATGGCCATTAAAGACCCTAATGGATATTAAAGGCTGTAATGGTCATTAAAGGCTCTAATGGCCATTAAAGTCTGTAATGGCCGTTAAAGGCTGTAACGGACATTGAAGGCCATAATGGCCATTAAATTTCGTAATGGCCATTAAAGTCCGTAATGGCCATAAAGTCCGTAATGGCCATTAAAGTCCGTAATGGCCATTAAAGGCCGTAATGACAATTAAAGTCAAAAATTGCCATTTAAGTCCATAACGATCATTAAAGCTTGTAATGGACATAAAGGCCATAGTAGCCATTAAAGACCGTAATGGCCATTAAAGCTTGTAATGGCAATAAAGGCCGTAATGGCCATAAATGTCGTAATGGCCATTAAAGGCCGTAAAGGACATTAAAGGCCGTAACGGCCATTAAAGGCCGTAACCGACATTATAGGCCGTAATGGCCATAAAGGCCGTAATGGCCATAAAGGCCATAGTAGCAATTAAAGGACGTAATGGCCATTAAAGGCTGTAATGGCCATAAATTCCGTAATGGCCATTAAAGTCCGTAATGGCCATAAATTTCGTAATGGCCATTAAAGCCGTAAAGGACATTAAAGACCATAATGGTCATTAAGACTGTAACGGCCATGAAAGGTCATAATGGCCACAAAGGCAGTAATGGAATTTAAAGGCCGTAATGGACATTGAAGGCCGCAATGGCCATGAAGGCCGTAATGACCATTAAAGGCTGTAATGGCCATTAAAGCCGGTAATGTCCATTAAAGTCCATAAATGGCCATTAAAGGCCGTAATGGCCATTAAATGCCGTAATGGCCATTAAAGCCTGCAATGGACATACAGGCCGTAGTAGCCATTAAAGGACGTATTGGCCATTAAAGTCCATAATGGATATTAAAGGCTGTAATGGTCATTGATGGCCGTAATGGCCATTAAAGGCCATAATGGCCATAAAGTCTGTAATGGCCATAAAGTCCGTAATAGCCATTAAAGGCCATAATGGCCATTAAAGGCCGTAATGGCCATTGAATGCCGCAATGGACATTAAAGTCCATAATAGCCATTAAAATCCGTAACGACCATTAAAGCTTGTAATGGCCATAAAAGCCCGTAATTGCAATTAAAGGCCGTAATGGACATTAAAGTCCATAAAGACCTATAAGGCCATAATGGACTTAAAGGCCATAATGGCCACTGAAGGCCATAATGGCCGGTCAAAGCCCTAATGACCTTTAAGGCCGTAAAGGCCATAAAGGCCGTAATGGCCAATAAAGGCCGAAAAGGCCATAAAGGCCATAATGGCCATTATTAGAGGTGATAATGGGCATTAAAGCTCATCATGGCCATTAAAGGCCATAATGGGTATTAAACGCCATAAAGGCCATAATGACCATTAAAGTCCGTAATGGACATTAATGTAAGTAATGGCCATTAACGGCCATAATGGCCATTAAAGGCCATAATGGCCATAAAGTCTGTAATGGCCATAAAGTCCGTAATAGCCATTAAAGGCCGTAAAGGACATTAAAGGCCGTAATGGTCATAAAGGCCTTAATGACCATAAAGGCTGTAGTAGACATTAAAGCACGTAATGGCCAATAAAGTCCATAATGTCCATTAAAGGCCGTAATGGCCATTAAAGACTGTAATGGACATTAAAGGCCGTATGACCTAAAAGGCCGTAGTGGACTTAAAGGCCATAATGGCCATAAAGGCCATAATGGCCATTATTAAATGCCATAATGGCCATTATTAAGGCGATAATGGGCATTAAAGGTCATCATGGCCATTAAAGGCCATAATGGGTATTAAAGGCCATAATGACCATTAAAGTCCATAATGGGCATTAATGGCCGTAATAGCCATAAAGGCCGTAATGACCATAAAGGCTGTAGTAGACATTAAAGGACATAATGGCCATTAAAGTCCATATTGTACACTAAAGGCCATAACGGCATTAAAGCCCATAACGGCCATTAAGGCCATAACGAACATTAAAGGCCGTAACGGCCATAAATGCTGTAATGGCTATTAAAGGCCATAACGTCCATTAAGGCCGTAAGGAACATAAAATGCCGTAAGGGCCATTAAAGACCGTAATAGACATTAAAGGCCGTAATGGATTTTAAAGGCCGTAATGGCCATAAAGGCCGTAATGGCCATAAAGGCCGTAATGGCCATAAATGGCGTAATGACCATTAAAAGCTGTAATGGCCATTAAAGGCCATAATGGCCATTAAAATCTGTAATGGTCATTAAAGCCCATAATAGCCATTAAAGGCCGTAACGGATATTAAAGGCCGTAATGGCCATTAAAGACCCTAATGGATATTAAAGTCTGTAATGGTCATTAAAGGCTCTAATGGCCATTAAAGTCTGTAATGGCCGTTAAAGGCTGTAACGGACATTGAAGGCCATAATGGCCATTAAATTTCGTAATGGCCATTAAAGTCCGTAAAGGCCATAAAGTCCGTAATGGCCATTAAAGTCCGTAATGGCCATTAAAGGCCGTAATGAAAATTAAAGTCAAAAATTGCCATTTAAGTCCATAACGATCATTAAAGCTTGTAATGGACATAAAGGCCATAGTAGCCATTAAAGACCGTAATGGCCATTAAAGCTTGTAATGGCAATAAAGGCCGTAATGGCCATAAATGTCGTAATGGCCATTAAAGGCCGTAAAGGACATTAAAGGCCGTAACGGCCATTAAAGGCCGTAACCGACATTATAGGCCGTAATGGCCATAAAGGCCGTAATGGCCATAAAGGCCATAGTAGCAATTAAAGGACGTAATGGCCATTAAAGGCTGTAATGGCCATAAATTCCGTAATGGCCATTAAAGTCCGTAATGGCCATAAATTTCGTAATGGCCATTAAAGCCGTAAAGGACATTAAAGACCATAATGGTCATTAAGACTGTAACGGCCATGAAAGGTCATAATGGCCACAAAGGCAGTAATGGAATTTAAAGGCCGTAATGGACATTGAAGGCCGCAATGGCCATGAAGGCCGTAATGACCATTAAAGGCTGTAATGGCCATTAAAGCCGGTAATGTCCATTAAAGTCCATAAATGGCCATTAAAGGCCGTAATGGCCATTAAATGCCGTAATGGCCATTAAAGCCTGCAATGGACATACAGGCCGTAGTAGCCATTAAAGGACGTATTGGCCATTAAAGTCCATAATGGATATTAAAGGCTGTAATGGTCATTGATGGCCGTAATGGCCATTAAAGGCCATAATGGCCATAAAGTCTGTAATGGCCATAAAGTCCGTAATAACCATTAAAGGCCATAATGGCCATTAAAGGCCGTAATGGCCATTGAATGCCGCAATGGACATTAAAGTCCATAATAGCCATTAAAATCCGTAACGACCATTAAAGCTTGTAATGGCCATAAAAGCCCGTAATTGCAATTAAAGGCCGTAATGGACATTAAAGTCCATAAAGACCTATAAGGCCATAATGGACTTAAAGGCCATAATGGCCACTGAAGGCCATAATGGCCGGTCAAAGCCCTAATGACCTTTAAGGCCGTAAAGGCCATAAAGGCCGTAATGGCCAATAAAGGCCGAAAAGGCCATAAAGGCCATAATGGCCATTATTAGAGGTGATAATGGGCATTAAAGCTCATCATGGCCATTAAAGGCCATAATGGGTATTAAACGCCATAAAGGCCATAATGACCATTAAAGTCCGTAATGGACATTAATGTAAGTAATGGCCATTAAAGGCCATAATGGCCATTAAAGGCCATAATGGCCATAAAGTCTGTAATGGCCATAAAGTCCGTAATAGCCATTAAAGGCCGTAAAGGACATTAAAGGCCGTAATGGTCATAAAGGCCTTAATGACCATAAAGGCTGTAGTAGACATTAAAGCACGTAATGGCCAATAAAGTCCATAATGTCCATTAAAGGCCGTAATGGCCATTAAAGACTGTAATGGACATTAAAGGCCGTATGACCTAAAAGGCCGTAGTGGACTTAAAGGCCATAATGGCCATAAAGGCCATAATGGCCATTATTAAATGCCATAATGGCCATTATTAAGGCGATAATGGGCATTAAAGGTCATCATGGCCATTAAAGGCCATAATGGGTATTAAAGGCCATAATGACCATTAAAGTCCATAATGGGCATTAATGGCCGTAATAGCCATAAAGGCCGTAATGACCATAAAGGCTGTAGTAGACATTAAAGGACATAATGGCCATTAAAGTCCATATTGTACACTAAAGGCCATAACGGCATTAAAGCCCATAACGGCCATTAAGGCCATAACGAACATTAAAGGCCGTAACGGCCATAAATGCTGTAATGGCTATTAAAGGCCATAACGTCCATTAAGGCCGTAAGGAACATAAAATGCCGTAAGGGCCATTAAAGACCGTAATAGACATTAAAGGCCGTAATGGATTTTAAAGGCCGTAATGGCCATAAAGGCCGTAATGGCCATAAAGGCCGTAATGGCCATAAATGGCGTAATGACCATTAAAAGCTGTAATGGCCATTAAAGGCCATAATGGCCATTAAAATCCGTAATGGTCATTAAAGCCCATAATAGCCATTAAAGGCCGTAACGGATATTAAAGGCCGTAATGGCCATTAAAGACCCTAATGGATATTAAAGTCTGTAATGGTCATTAAAGGCTCTAATGGCCATTAAAGTCTGTAATGGCCGTTAAAGGCTGTAACGGACATTGAAGGCCATAATGGCCATTAAATTTCGTAATGGCCATTAAAGTCCGTAAAGGCCATAAAGTCCGTAATGGCCATTAAAGTCCGTAATGGCCATTAAAGGCCGTAATGAAAATTAAAGTCAAAAATTGCCATTTAAGTCCATAACGATCATTAAAGCTTGTAATGGACATAAAGGCCATAGTAGCCATTAAAGACCGTAATGGCCATTAAAGCTTGTAATGGCAATAAAGGCCGTAATGGCCATAAATGTCGTAATGGCCATTAAAGGCCGTAAAAGGACATTAAAGGCCGTAACGGCCATTAAAGGCCGTAACCGACATTATAGGCCGTAATGGCCATAAAGGCCGTAATGGCCATAAAGGCCATAGTAGCAATTAAAGGACGTAATGGCCATTAAAGGCTGTAATGGCCATAAATTCCGTAATGGCCATTAAAGTCCGTAATGGCCATAAATTTCGTAATGGCCATTAAAGCCGTAAAGGACATTAAAGACCATAATGGTCATTAAGACTGTAACGGCCATGAAAGGTCATAATGGCCACAAAGGCAGTAATGGAATTTAAAGGCCGTAATGGACATTGAAGGCCGCAATGGCCATGAAGGCCGTAATGACCATTAAAGGCTGTAATGGCCATTAAAGCCGGTAATGTCCATTAAAGTCCATAAATGGCCATTAAAGGCCGTAATGGCCATTAAATGCCGTAATGGCCATTAAAGCCTGCAATGGACATACAGGCCGTAGTAGCCATTAAAGGACGTATTGGCCATTAAAGTCCATAATGGATATTAAAGGCTGTAATGGTCATTGATGGCCGTAATGGCCATTAAAGGCCATAATGGCCATAAAGTCTGTAATGGCCATAAAGTCCGTAATAGCCATTAAAGGCCATAATGGCCATTAAAGGCCGTAATGGCCATTGAATGCCGCAATGGACATTAAAGTCCATAATAGCCATTAAAATCCGTAACGACCATTAAAGCTTGTAATGGCCATAAAAGCCCGTAATTGCAATTAAAGGCCGTAATGGACATTAAAGTCCATAAAGACCTATAAGGCCATAATGGACTTAAAGGCCATAATGGCCACTGAAGGCCATAATGGCCGGTCAAAGCCCTAATGACCTTTAAGGCCGTAAAGGCCATAAAGGCCGTAATGGCCAATAAAGGCCGAAAAGGCCATAAAGGCCATAATGGCCATTATTAGAGGTGATAATGGGCATTAAAGCTCATCATGGCCATTAAAGGCCATAATGGGTATTAAACGCCATAAAGGCCATAATGACCATTAAAGTCCGTAATGGACATTAATGTAAGTAATGGCCATTAAAGGCCATAATGGCCATTAAAGGCCATAATGGCCATAAAGTCTGTAATGGCCATAAAGTCCGTAATAGCCATTAAAGGCCGTAAAGGACATTAAAGGCCGTAATGGTCATAAAGGCCTTAATGACCATAAAGGCTGTAGTAGACATTAAAGCACGTAATGGCCAATAAAGTCCATAATGTCCATTAAAGGCCGTAATGGCCATTAAAGACTGTAATGGACATTAAAGGCCGTATGACCTAAAAGGCCGTAGTGGACTTAAAGGCCATAATGGCCATAAAGGCCATAATGGCCATTATTAAATGCCATAATGGCCATTATTAAGGCGATAATGGGCATTAAAGGTCATCATGGCCATTAAAGGCCATAATGGGTATTAAAGGCCATAATGACCATTAAAGTCCATAATGGGCATTAATGGCCGTAATAGCCATAAAGGCCGTAATGACCATAAAGGCTGTAGTAGACATTAAAGGACATAATGGCCATTAAAGTCCATATTGTACACTAAAGGCCATAACGGCATTAAAGCCCATAACGGCCATTAAGGCCATAACGAACATTAAAGGCCGTAACGGCCATAAATGCTGTAATGGCTATTAAAGGCCATAACGTCCATTAAGGCCGTAAGGAACATAAAATGCCGTAAGGGCCATTAAAGACCGTAATAGACATTAAAGGCCGTAATGGATTTTAAAGGCCGTAATGGCCATAAAGGCCGTAATGGCCATAAAGGCCGTAATGGCCATAAATGGCGTAATGACCATTAAAAGCTGTAATGGCCATTAAAGGCCATAATGGCCATTAAAATCCGTAATGGTCATTAAAGCCCATAATAGCCATTAAAGGCCGTAACGGATATTAAAGGCCGTAATGGCCATTAAAGACCCTAATGGATATTAAAGGCTGTAATGGTCATTAAAGGCTCTAATGGCCATTAAAGTCTGTAATGGCCGTTAAAGGCTGTAACGGACATTGAAGGCCATAATGGCCATTAAATTTCGTAATGGCCATTAAAGTCCGTAAAGGCCATAAAGTCCGTAATGGCCATTAAAGTCCGTAATGGCCATTAAAGGCCGTAATGAAAATTAAAGTCAAAAATTGCCATTTAAGTCCATAACGATCATTAAAGCTTGTAATGGACATAAAGGCCATAGTAGCCATTAAAGACCGTAATGGCCATTAAAGCTTGTAATGGCAATAAAGGCCGTAATGGCCATAAATGTCGTAATGGCCATTAAAGGCCGTAAAGGACATTAAAGGCCGTAACGGCCATTAAAGGCCGTAACCGACATTATAGGCCGTAATGGCCATAAAGGCCGTAATGGCCATAAAGGCCATAGTAGCAATTAAAGGACGTAATGGCCATTAAAGGCTGTAATGGCCATAAATTCCGTAATGGCCATTAAAGTCCGTAATGGCCATAAATTTCGTAATGGCCATTAAAGCCGTAAAGGACATTAAAGACCATAATGGTCATTAAGACTGTAACGGCCATGAAAGGTCATAATGGCCACAAAGGCAGTAATGGAATTTAAAGGCCGTAATGGACATTGAAGGCCGCAATGGCCATGAAGGCCGTAATGACCATTAAAGGCTGTAATGGCCATTAAAGCCGGTAATGTCCATTAAAGTCCATAAATGGCCATTAAAGGCCGTAATGGCCATTAAAGCCTGCAATGGACATACAGGCCGTAGTAGCCATTAAAGGACGTATTGGCCATTAAAGTCCATAATGGATATTAAAGGCTGTAATGGTCATTAATGGCCGTAATGGCCATTAAAGGCCATAATGGCCATAAAGTCTGTAATGGCCATAAAGTCCGTAATAGCCTAATAGCCATTAAAGGCCATAATGGCCATTAAAGGCCGTAATGGCCATTGAATGCCGCAATGGACATTAAAGTCCATAATAGCCATTAAAATCCGTAACGACCATTAAAGCTTGTAATGGCCATAAAAGCCCGTAATTGCAATTAAAGGCCGTAATGGACATTAAAGTCCATAAAGACCTATAAGGCCATAAGGACTTAAAGGCCATAATGGCCACTGAAGGCCATAATGGCCGGTCAAAGCCCTAATGACCTTTAAGGCCGTAAAGGCCATAAAGGCCGTAATGGCCAATAAAGGCCGAAAAGGCCATAAAGGCCGTAATGGCCATAAATGGCGTAATGACCATTAAAAGCTGTAATGGCCATTAAAGGCCATAATGGCCATTAAAATCCGTAATGGTCATTAAAGCCCATAATAGCCATTAAAGGCCGTAACGGATATTAAAGGCCGTAATGGCCATTAAAGACCCTAATGGATATTAAAGTCTGTAATGGTCATTAAAGGCTCTAATGGCCATTAAAGTCTGTAATGGCCGTTAAAGGCTGTAACGGACATTGAAGGCCATAATGGCCATTAAATTTCGTAATGGCCATTAAAGTCCGTAAAGGCCATAAAGTCCGTAATGGCCATTAAAGTCCGTAATGGCCATTAAAGGCCGTAATGACAATTAAAGTCAAAAATTGCCATTTAAGTCCATAACGATCATTAAAGCTTGTAATGGACATAAAGGCCATAGTAGCCATTAAAGACCGTAATGGCCATTAAAGCTTGTAATGGCAATAAAGGCCGTAATGGCCATAAATGTCGTAATGGCCATTAAAGGCCGTAAAAGGACATTAAAGGCCGTAACGGCCATTAAAGGCCGTAACCGACATTATAGGCCGTAATGGCCATAAAGGCCGTAATGGCCATAAAGGCCATAGTAGCAATTAAAGGACGTAATGGCCATTAAAGGCTGTAATGGCCATAAATTCCGTAATGGCCATTAAAGTCCGTAATGGCCATAAATTTCGTAATGGCCATTAAAGCCGTAAAGGACATTAAAGACCATAATGGTCATTAAGACTGTAACGGCCATGAAAGGTCATAATGGCCACAAAGGCAGTAATGGAATTTAAAGGCCGTAATGGACATTGAAGGCCGCAATGGCCATGAAGGCCGTAATGACCATTAAAGGCTGTAATGGCCATTAAAGCCGGTAATGTCCATTAAAGTCCATAAATGGCCATTAAAGGCCGTAATGGCCATTAAAGCCTGCAATGGACATACAGGCCGTAGTAGCCATTAAAGGACGTATTGGCCATTAAAGTCCATAATGGATATTAAAGGCTGTAATGGTCATTAATGGCCGTAATGGCCATTAAAGGCCATAATGGCCATAAAGTCTGTAATGGCCATAAAGTCCGTAATAGCCTAATAGCCATTAAAGGCCATAATGGCCATTAAAGGCCGTAATGGCCATTGAATGCCGCAATGGACATTAAAGTCCATAATAGCCATTAAAATCCGTAACGACCATTAAAGCTTGTAATGGCCATAAAAGCCCGTAATTGCAATTAAAGGCCGTAATGGACATTAAAGTCCATAAAGACCTATAAGGCCATAAGGACTTAAAGGCCATAATGGCCACTGAAGGCCATAATGGCCGGTCAAAGCCCTAATGACCTTTAAGGCCGTAAAGGCCATAAAGGCCGTAATGGCCAATAAAGGCCGAAAAGGCCATAAAGGCCGTAATGGCCATAAATGGCGTAATGACCATTAAAAGCTGTAATGGCCATTAAAGGCCATAATGGCCATTAAAATCCGTAATGGCCATTAAAGCCCATAATAGCCATTAAAGGCCGTAACGGATATTAAAGGCCGTAATGGCTATTAAAGACCCTAATGGATATTAAAGGCCGTAATGGTCATTAAAGGCTCTAATGGCCATTAAAGTCTGTAATGGCCGTTAAAGGCTGTAACGGACATTGAAGGCCATAATGGCCATTAAATTTCGTAATGGCAATTAAAGTCCATAATGGCCATAAAGTCCGTAATGGCCATTGAAGTCCGTAATGGCCATTAAAGGCCGTAATGACAATTAAAGTCAAAAATTGCCATTTAAGTCCATAACGATCATTAAAGCTTGTAATGGACATAAAGGCCATAGTAGCCATTAAAGACCGTAATGGCCATTAAAGCTTGTAATGGCAATAAAGGCCGTAATGGCCATAAATGTCGTAATGGCCATTAAAGGCCGTAAAGGACATTAAAGGCCGTAACGGCCATTAAAGGCCGTAACCGACATTATAGGCCGTAATGGCCATAAAGGCCGTAATGGCCATAAAGGCCATAGTAGCAATTAAAGGACGTAATGGCCATTAAAGGCTGTAATGGCCATAAATTCCGTAATGGCCATTAAAGTCCGTAATGGCCATAAATTTCAGTAATGGCCATTAAAGCCGTAAAGGACATTAAAGACCATAATGGTCATTAAGACTGTAACGGCCATGAAAGGTCATAATGGCCATAAAGGCCGTAACTGCCATTAAAGGTGTAATGGCCATTAAAGGCCGCAATGGCCATGAAGGCCGTAATGACCATTAATGGCCGTAATGGCCATTAAAGCCCATAATGTCCATTAAAGGCCATAAAGTGCCATTAAAGAACGTAACATCCATTAAATGCCATATTGGCCATAAAGGCCGTAATGGCCATTAAAGTCCGTAATGGCCATTAAAGGCCGTAATGAAAATTAAAGTCAAAAATTGCCATTTAAGTCCATAACGATCATTAAAGCTTGTAATGGACATAAAGGCCATAGTAGCCATTAAAGACCGTAATGGCCATTAAAGCTTGTAATGGCAATAAAGGCCGTAATGGCCATAAATGTCGTAATGGCCATTAAAGGCCGTAAAGGACATTAAAGGCCGTAACGGCCATTAAAGGCCGTAACCGACATTATAGGCCGTAATGGCCATAAAGGCCGTAATGGCCATAAAGGCCATAGTAGCAATTAAAGGACGTAATGGCCATTAAAGGCTGTAATGGCCATAAATTCCGTAATGGCCATTAAAGTCCGTAATGGCCATAAATTTCGTAATGGCCATTAAAGCCGTAAAGGACATTAAAGACCATAATGGTCATTAAGACTGTAACGGCCATGAAAGGTCATAATGGCCACAAAGGCAGTAATGGAATTTAAAGGCCGTAATGGACATTGAAGGCCGCAATGGCCATGAAGGCCGTAATGACCATTAAAGGCTGTAATGGCCATTAAAGCCGGTAATGTCCATTAAAGTCCATAAATGGCCATTAAAGGCCGTAATGGCCATTAAAGCCTGCAATGGACATACAGGCCGTAGTAGCCATTAAAGGACGTATTGGCCATTAAAGTCCATAATGGATATTAAAGGCTGTAATGGTCATTAATGGCCGTAATGGCCATTAAAGGACATAATGGCCATAAAGTCTGTAATGGCCATAAAGTCCGTAATAGCCTAATAGCCATTAAAGGCCATAATGGCCATTAAAGGCCGTAATGGCCATTGAATGCCGCAATGGACATTAAAGTCCATAATAGCCATTAAAATCCGTAACGACCATTAAAGCTTGTAATGGCCATAAAAGCCCGTAATTGCAATTAAAGGCCGTAATGGACATTAAAGTCCATAAAGACCTATAAGGCCATAAGGACGTAAAGGCCATAATGGCCACTGAAGGCCATAATGGCCGGTCAAAGCCCTAATGACCTTTAAGGCCGTAAAGGCCATAAAGGCCGTAATGGCCAATAAAGGCCGAAAAGGCCATAAAGGCCGTAATGGCCATAAATGGCGTAATGACCATTAAAAGCTGTAATGGCCATTAAAGGCCATAATGGCCATTAAAATCCGTAATGGCCATTAAAGCCCATAATAGCCATTAAAGGCCGTAACGGATATTAAAGGCCGTAATGGCCATTAAAGACCCTAATGGATATTAAAGGCCGTAATGGTCATTAAAGGCTCTAATGGCCATTAAAGTCTGTAATAGCCGTTAAAGGCTGTAACGGACATTGAAGGCCATAATGGCCATTAAATTTCGTAATGGCAATTAAAGTCCATAATGGCCATAAAGTCCGTAATGGCCATTAAAGTCCGTAATGGCCATTAAAGGCCGTAATGACAATTAAAGTCAAAAATTGCCATTTAAGTCCATAACGATCATTAAAGCTTGTAATGGACATAAAGGCCATAGTAGCCATTAAAGACCGTAATGGCCATTAAAGCTTGTAATGGCAATAAAGGCCGTAATGGCCATAAATGTCGTAATGGCCATTAAAGGCCGTAAAAGGACATTAAAGGCCGTAACGGCCATTAAAGGCCGTAACCGACATTATAGGCCGTAATGGCCATAAATGCCGTAATGGCCATAAAGGCCATAGTAGCAATTAAAGGACGTAATGGCCATTAAAGGCTGTAATGGCCATAAATTCCGTAATGGCCATTAAAGTCCGTAATGGCCATAAATTTCGTAATGGCCATTAAAGCCGTAAAGGACATTAAAGACCATAATGGTCATTAAGACTGTAACGGCCATGAAAGGTCATAATGGCCATAAAGGCCGTAACTGCCATTAAAGGTGTAATGGCCATTAAAGGCCGCAATGGCCATGAAGGCCGTAATGACCATTAATGGCCGTAATGGCCATTAAAGCCCATAATGTCCATTAAAGGCCATAAAGTGCCATTAAAGAACGTAACATCCATTAAATGCCATATTGGCCATAAAGGCCGTAATGGCCATTAAAGTCCGTAATGCCAATGAAAGCCGCTAATGGCCATAAAGGCCGTAGTAGCCTTTAAAGTACGTAAGGGCCATTAAAGTCCATAATGGCCATGAAAGGCCACAATGGCCATTAAAGTACGTAATGGCCATTAAAATCCGTAATGGTCATTAAAGTCCATAATGGCCATTAAGTCCGTAACGACCATTAAAGCTTGTAATGGCCATAAAGGCTTAATGCACATTAGAGCCCGTAATTGCAATTAAAGACCGTAATGGCCTTTAAAGGCCATAATGGCCATTAAATGCCGTAATGGCCATTAAATGCCGTAATGCACACTAAAGGCCATAATGGCCATAAAGTCTGTAATGGCCATAAAGGCAGTAGTAGACATTAAAGGACATAATGGCCATTAATGTCCATAATATTCATTAAAGGCCGTAATGGCCATTAAAGCCCATAACGGCCATAAAGTCCGTAATGGCCATAAAGGCTGTAATGTCCATAAAGGACATAACGGCCATTAAAGGACTTAATGGCCATAAAGGCAGTAACGGAATTTAAAGGTAGTAATGGACATTGAAGGCCGTTAATTCCATGAAGGCCATAATGGCCATTATAGCCCGTAATGGCCATAAAGTCTGTAATGGTCATTAAAGGCCATAATGGCCATAAAGGCAGTAACGGACATTAAAGGTGTAATGTCCACTGAAGGCCGTATTAGCCATGAAGGCCGTAATGTCCATTAAATGCCATAAATGGCCATTAAAGGCCGTAATGGCCATTAAATGCCGTAATGGCCATTAAAGCCTGCATTGGACATACAGGCCGTAGTAGCCATTAAAGGACGTAATGGCCATTAAAGTCCATAATGGATATTAAAGGCTGTAATGGTCATTAAAGGCCGTAATGGCCATTAAAGGCCATAATGGCCATAAAGTCTGTAATGGCCATAAAGTCCGTAATAGCCATTAAAGGCCATAATGGCCATTAAAGGCCGTAATGGCCATTGAATGCCGCAATGGACATTAAAGTCCATAATAGCCATTAAAATCCGTAACGACCATTAAAGCTTGTAATGGCCATAAAAGCCCGTAATTGCAATTAAAGGCCGTAATGGACATTAAAGTTCATAAAGACCTATAAGGCCATAATGGACTTAAAGGCCATAATGGCCACTGAAGGCCATAATGGCCGGTCAAAGCCCTAATGACCTTTAAGGCCGTAAAGGCCATAAAGGCCGTAATGGCCAATAAAGGCCGAAAAGGCCATAAAGGCCATAATGGCCATTATTAGAGGTGATAATGGGCATTAAAGCTCATCATGGCCATTAAAGGCCATAATGGGTATTAAACGCCATAAAGGCCATAATGACCATTAAAGTCCGTAATGGACATTAATGTAAGTAATGGCCATTAAAGGCCGTAGAAGGCCATTAAAGGCCGTAATGGTCATAAAGGCCTTAATGACCATAAAGGCTGTAGTAGACATTAAAGCACGTAATGGCCAATAAAGTCCATAATGTCCATTAAAGGCCGTAATGGCCATTAAAGACTGTAATGGACATTAAAGGCCGTATGACCTAAAAGGCCGTAGTGGACTTAAAGGCCATAATGGCCATAAAGGCCATAATGGCCATTATTAAATGCCATAATGGCCATTATTAAGGCGATAATGGGCATTAAAGGTCATCATGGCCATTAAAGGCCATAATGGGTATTAAAGGCCATAATGACCATTAAAGTCCATAATGGGCATTAATGGCCATAATAGCCATAAAGGCCGTAATGACCATAAAGGCTGTAGTAGACATTAAAGGACATAATGGCCATTAAAGTCCATATTGTACACTAAAGGCCATAACGGCATTAAAGCCCATAACGGCCATTAAGGCCATAACGAACATTAAAGGCCGTAACGGCCATAAATGCTGTAATGGCTATTAAAGGCCATAACGTCCATTAAGGCCGTAATGAACATAAAATGCCGTAAGGGCCATTAAAGACCGTAATAGACATTAAAGGCCGTAACGGATTTTAAAGGCCGTAATGGCCATAAAGGCCGTAATGGCCATAAATGGCGTAATGACCATTAAAAGCTGTAATGGCCATTAAAGGCCATAATGGCCATTAAAATCCGTAATGGCCATTAAAGCCCATAATAGCCATTAAAGGCCGTAACGGATATTAAAGGCCGTAATGGCCATTAAAGACCCTAATGGATATTAAAGTCTGTAATGGTCATTAAAGGCTCTAATGGCCATTAAAGTCTGTAATGGCCGTTAAAGGCTGTAACGGACATTGAAGGCCATAATGGCCATTAAATTTCGTAATGGCCATTAAAGTCCGTAATGGCCATAAAGTCCGTAATGGCCATTAAAGTCCGTAATGGCCATTAAAGGCCGTAATGACAATTAAAGTCAAAAATTGCCATTTAAGTCCATAACGATCATTAAAGCTTGTAATGGACATAAAGGCCATAGTAGCCATTAAAGACCGTAATGGCCATTAAAGCTTGTAATGGCAATAAAGGCCGTAATGGCCATAAATGTCGTAATGGCCATTAAAGGTCGTAAAGGACATTAAAGGCCGTAACGGCCATTAAAGGCCGTAACCGACATTATAGGCCGTAATGGCCATAAAGGCCGTAATGGCCATAAAGGCCATAGTAGCAATTAAAGGACGTAATGGCCATTAAAGGCTGTAATGGCCATAAATTCCGTAATGGCCATTAAAGTCCGTAATGGCCATAAATTTCGTAATGGCCATTAAAGCCGTAAAGGACATTAAAGACCATAATGGTCATTAAGACTGTAACGGCCATGAAAGGTCATAATGGCCACAAAGGCAGTAATGGAATTTAAAGGCCGTAATGGACATTGAAGGCCGCAATGGCCATGAAGGCCGTAATGACCATTAAAGGCTGTAATGGCCATTAAAGCCGGTAATGTCCATTAAAGTCCATAAATGGCCATTAAAGGCCGTAATGGCCATTAAAGCCTGCAATGGACATACAGGCCGTAGTAGCCATTAAAGGACGTATTGGCCATTAAAGTCCATAATGGATATTAAAGGCTGTAATGGTCATTAATGGCCGTAATGGCCATTAAAGGCCATAATGGCCATAAAGTCTGTAATGGCCATAAAGTCCGTAATAGCCTAATAGCCATTAAAGGCCATAATGGCCATTAAAGGCCGTAATGGCCATTGAATGCCGCAATGGACATTAAAGTCCATAATAGCCATTAAAATCCGTAACGACCATTAAAGCTTGTAATGGCCATAAAAGCCCGTAATTGCAATTAAAGGCCGTAATGGACATTAAAGTCCATAAAGACCTATAAGGCCATAATGGACTTAAAGGCCATAATGGCCACTGAAGGCCATAATGGCCGGTCAAAGCCCTAATGACCTTTAAGGCCGTAAAGGCCATAAAGGCCGTAATGGCCAATAAAGGCCGAAAAGGCCATAAAGGCCGTAATGGCCATAAATGGCGTAATGACCATTAAAAGCTGTAATGGCCATTAAAGGCCATAATGGCCATTAAAATCCGTAATGGCCATTAAAGCCCATAATAGCCATTAAAGGCCGTAACGGATATTAAAGGCCGTAATGGCCATTAAAGACCCTAATGGATATTAAAGGCCGTAATGGTCATTAAAGGCTCTAATGGCCATTAAAGTCTGTAATGGCCGTTAAAGGCTGTAACGGACATTGAAGGCCATAATGGCCATTAAATTTCGTAATGGCAATTAAAGTCCATAATGGCCATAAAGTCCGTAATGGCCATTAAAGTCCGTAATGGCCATTAAAGGCCGTAATGACAATTAAAGTCAAAAATTGCCATTTAAGTCCATAACGATCATTAAAGCTTGTAATGGACATAAAGGCCATAGTAGCCATTAAAGACCGTAATGGCCATTAAAGCTTGTAATGGCAATAAAGGCCGTAATGGCCATAAATGTCGTAATGGCCATTAAAGGCCGTAAAGCGACATTAAAGGTCGTAACGGCCATTAAAGGCCGTAACCGACATTATAGGCCGTAATGGCCATAAAGGCCGTAATGGCCATAAAGGCCATAGTAGCAATTAAAGGACGTAATGGCCATTAAAGGCTGTAATGGCCATAAATTCCGTAATGGCCATTAAAGTCCGTAATGGCCATAAATTTCGTAATGGCCATTAAAGCCGTAAAGGACATTAAAGACCATAATGGTCATTAAGACTGTAACGGCCATGAAAGGTCATAATGGCCATAAAGGCCGTAACTGCCATTAAAGGTGTAATGGCCATTAAAGGCCGCAATGGCCATGAAGGCCGTAATGACCATTAATGGCCGTAATGGCCATTAAAGCCCATAATGTCCATTAAAGGCCATAAAGTGCCATTAAAGAACGTAACATCCATTAAATGCCATATTGGCCATAAAGGCCGTAATGGCCATTAAAGTCCGTAATGCCAATGAAAGCCGCTAATGGCCATAAAGGCCGTAGTAGCCTTTAAAGTACGTAAGGGCCATTAAAGTCCATAATGGCCATGAAAGGCCACAATGGCCATTAAAGTACGTAATGGCCATTAAAATCCGTAATGGTCATTAAAGTCCATAATGGCCATTAAGTCCGTAACGACCATTAAAGCTTGTAATGGCCATAAAGGCTTAATGCACATTAGAGCCCGTAATTGCAATTAAAGACCGTAATGGCCTTTAAAGGCCATAATGGCCATTAAATGCCGTAATGGCCATTAAATGCCGTAATGCACACTAAAGGCCATAATGGCCATAAAGTCTGTAATGGCCATAAAGGCAGTAGTAGACATTAAAGGACATAATGGCCATTAATGTCCATAATATTCATTAAAGGCCGTAATGGCCATTAAAGCCCATAACGGCCATAAAGTCCGTAATGGCCATAAAGGCTGTAATGTCCATAAAGGACATAACGGCCATTAAAGGACTTAATGGCCATAAAGGCAGTAACGGAATTTAAAGGTAGTAATGGACATTGAAGGCCGTTAATTCCATGAAGGCCATAATGGCCATTATAGCCCGTAATGGCCATAAAGTCTGTAATGGTCATTAAAGGCCATAATGGCCATAAAGGCAGTAACGGACATTAAAGGTGTAATGTCCACTGAAGGCCGTATTAGCCATGAAGGCCGTAATGTCCATTAAATGCCATAAATGGCCATTAAAGGCCGTAATGGCCATTAAATGCTGTAATGGCCATTAAAGCCTGCATTGGACATACAGGCCGTAGTAGCCATTAAAGGACGTAATGGCCATTAAAGTCCATAATGGATATTAAAGGCTGTAATGGTCATTAACGGCCGTAATGGCCATTAAAGGCCATAATGGCCATAAAGTCTGTAATGGCCATAAAGTCCGTAATAGCCATTAAAGGCCATAATGGCCATTAAAGGCCGTAATGGCCATTGAATGCCGCAATGGACATTAAAGTCCATAATAGCCATTAAAATCCGTAACGACCATTAAAGCTTGTAATGGCCATAAAAGCCCGTAATTGCAATTAAAGGCCGTAATGGACATTAAAGTCCATAAAGACCTATAAGGCCATAATGGACTTAAAGGCCATAATGGCCACTGAAGGCCATAATGGCCGGTCAAAGCCCTAATGACCTTTAAGGCCGTAAAGGCCATAAAGGCCGTAATGGCCAATAAAGGCCGAAAAGGCCATAAAGGCCATAATGGCCATTATTAGAGGTGATAATGGGCATTAAAGCTCATCATGGCCATTAAAGGCCATAATGGGTATTAAACGCCATAAAGGCCATAATGACCATTAAAGTCCGTAATGGACATTAATGTAAGTAATGGCCATTAAAGGCCGTAAAGGCCATTAAAGGCCGTAATGGTCATAAAGGCCTTAATGACCATAAAGGCTGTAGTAGACATTAAAGCACGTAATGGCCAATAAAGTCCATAATGTCCATTAAAGGCCGTAATGGCCATTAAAGACTGTAATGGACATTAAAGGCCGTATGACCTAAAAGGCCGTAGTGGACTTAAAGGCCATAATGGCCATAAAGGCCATAATGGCCATTATTAAATGCCATAATGGCCATTATTAAGGCGATAATGGGCATTAAAGGTCATCATGGCCATTAAAGGCCATAATGGGTATTAAAGGCCATAATGACCATTAAAGTCCATAATGGGCATTAATGGCCATAATAGCCATAAAGGCCGTAATGACCATAAAGGCTGTAGTAGACATTAAAGGACATAATGGCCATTAAAGTCTATATTGTACACTAAAGGCCATAACGGCATTAAAGCCCATAACGGCCATTAAGGCCATAACGAACATTAAAGGCCGTAACGGCCATAAATGCTGTAATGGCTATTAAAGGCCATAACGTCCATTAAGGCCGTAATGAACATAAAATGCCGTAAGGGCCATTAAAGACCGTAATAGACATTAAAGGCCGTAACAGATTTTAAAGGCCGTAATGGCCATAAAGGCCGTAATGGCCATAAATGGCGTAATGACCATTAAAAGCTGTAATGGCCATTAAAGGCCATAATGGCCATTAAAATCCGTAATGGCCATTAAAGCCCATAATAGCCATTAAAGGCCGTAACGGATATTAAAGGCCGTAATGGCCATTAAAGACCCTAATGGATATTAAAGTCTGTAATGGTCATTAAAGGCTCTAATGGCCATTAAAGTCTGTAATGGCCGTTAAAGGCTGTAACGGACATTGAAGGCCATAATGGCCATTAAATTTCGTAATGGCCATTAAAGTCCGTAATGGCCATAAAGTCCGTAATGGCCATTAAAGTCCGTAATGGCCATTAAAGGCCGTAATGACAATTAAAGTCAAAAATTGCCATTTAAGTCCATAACGATCATTAAAGCTTGTAATGGACATAAAGGCCATAGTAGCCATTAAAGACCGTAATGGCCATTAAAGCTTGTAATGGCAATAAAGGCCGTAATGGCCATAAATGTCGTAATGGCCATTAAAGGCCGTAAAGGACATTAAAGGCCGTAACGGCCATTAAAGGCCGTAACCGACATTATAGGGCCGTAATGGCCATAAAGGCCGTAATGGCCATAAAGGCCATAGTAGCAATTAAAGGACGTAATGGCCATTAAAGGCTGTAATGGCCATAAATTCCGTAATGGCCATTAAAGTCCGTAATGGCCATAAATTTCGTAATGGCCATTAAAGCCGTAAAGGACATTAAAGACCATAATGGTCATTAAGACTGTAACGGCCATGAAAGGTCATAATGGCCATAAAGGCCGTAACTGCCATTAAAGGTGTAATGGCCATTAAAGGCCGCAATGGCCATGAAGGCCGTAATGACCATTAATGGCCGTAATGGCCATTAAAGCCCATAATGTCCATTAAAGGCCATAAAGTGCCATTAAAGAACGTAACATCCATTAAATGCCATATTGGCCATAAAGGCCGTAATGGCCATTAAAGTCCGTAATGCCAATGAAAGCCGCTAATGGCCATAAAGGCCGTAGTAGCCTTTAAAGTACGTAAGGGCCATTAAAGTCCATAATGGCCATGAAAGGCCACAATGGCCATTAAAGTACGTAATGGCCATTAAAATCCGTAATGGTCATTAAAGTCCATAATGGCCATTAAGTCCGTAACGACCATTAAAGCTTGTAATGGCCATAAAGGCTTAATGCACATTAGAGCCCGTAATTGCAATTAAAGACCGTAATGGCCTTTAAAGGCCATAATGGCCATTAAATGCCGTAATGGCCATTAAATGCCGTAATGCACACTAAAGGCCATAATGGCCATAAAGTCTGTAATGGCCATAAAGGCAGTAGTAGACATTAAAGGACATAATGGCCATTAATGTCCATAATATTCATTAAAGGCCGTAATGGCCATTAAAGCCCATAACGGCCATAAAGTCCGTAATGGCCATAAAGGCTGTAATGTCCATAAAGGACATAACGGCCATTAAAGGACTTAATGGCCATAAAGGCAGTAACGGAATTTAAAGGTAGTAATGGACATTGAAGGCCGTTAATTCCATGAAGGCCATAATGGCCATTATAGCCCGTAATGGCCATAAAGTCTGTAATGGTCATTAAAGGCCATAATGGCCATAAAGGCAGTAACGGACATTAAAGGTGTAATGTCCACTGAAGGCCGTATTAGCCATGAAGGCCGTAATGTCCATTAAATGCCATAAATGGCCATTAAAGGCCGTAATGGCCATTAAATGCTGTAATGGCCATTAAAGCCTGCATTGGACATACAGGCCGTAGTAGCCATTAAAGGACGTAATGGCCATTAAAGTCCATAATGGATATTAAAGGCTGTAATGGTCATTAACGGCCGTAATGGCCATTAAAGGCCATAATGGCCATAAAGTCTGTAATGGCCATAAAGTCCGTAATAGCCATTAAAGGCCATAATGGCCATTAAAGGCCGTAATGGCCATTGAATGCCGCAATGGACATTAAAGTCCATAATAGCCATTAAAATCCGTAACGACCATTAAAGCTTGTAATGGCCATAAAAGCCCGTAATTGCAATTAAAGGCCGTAATGGACATTAAAGTCCATAAAGACCTATAAGGCCATAATGGACTTAAAGGCCATAATGGCCACTGAAGGCCATAATGGCCGGTCAAAGCCCTAATGACCTTTAAGGCCGTAAAGGCCATAAAGGCCGTAATGGCCAATAAAGGCCGAAAAGGCCATAAAGGCCATAATGGCCATTATTAGAGGTGATAATGGGCATTAAAGCTCATCATGGCCATTAAAGGCCATAATGGGTATTAAACGCCATAAAGGCCATAATGACCATTAAAGTCCGTAATGGACATTAATGTAAGTAATGGCCATTAAAGGCCGTAAAGGCCATTAAAGGCCGTAATGGTCATAAAGGCCTTAATGACCATAAAGGCTGTAGTAGACATTAAAGCACGTAATGGCCAATAAAGTCCATAATGTCCATTAAAGGCCGTAATGGCCATTAAAGACTGTAATGGACATTAAAGGCCGTATGACCTAAAAGGCCGTAGTGGACTTAAAGGCCATAATGGCCATAAAGGCCATAATGGCCATTATTAAATGCCATAATGGCCATTATTAAGGCGATAATGGGCATTAAAGGTCATCATGGCCATTAAAGGCCATAATGGGTATTAAAGGCCATAATGACCATTAAAGTCCATAATGGGCATTAATGGCCATAATAGCCATAAAGGCCGTAATGACCATAAAGGCTGTAGTAGACATTAAAGGACATAATGGCCATTAAAGTCTATATTGTACACTAAAGGCCATAACGGCATTAAAGCCCATAACGGCCATTAAGGCCATAACGAACATTAAAGGCCGTAACGGCCATAAATGCTGTAATGGCTATTAAAGGCCATAACGTCCATTAAGGCCGTAATGAACATAAAATGCCGTAAGGGCCATTAAAGACCGTAATAGACATTAAAGGCCGTAACAGATTTTAAAGGCCGTAATGGCCATAAAGGCCGTAATGGCCATAAATGGCGTAATGACCATTAAAAGCTGTAATGGCCATTAAAGGCCATAATGGCCATTAAAATCCGTAATGGCCATTAAAGCCCATAATAGCCATTAAAGGCCGTAACGGATATTAAAGGCCGTAATGGCCATTAAAGACCCTAATGGATATTAAAGTCTGTAATGGTCATTAAAGGCTCTAATGGCCATTAAAGTCTGTAATGGCCGTTAAAGGCTGTAACGGACATTGAAGGCCATAATGGCCATTAAATTTCGTAATGGCCATTAAAGTCCGTAATGGCCATAAAGTCCGTAATGGCCATTAAAGTCCGTAATGGCCATTAAAGGCCGTAATGACAATTAAAGTCAAAAATTGCCATTTAAGTCCATAACGATCATTAAAGCTTGTAATGGACATAAAGGCCATAGTAGCCATTAAAGACCGTAATGGCCATTAAAGCTTGTAATGGCAATAAAGGCCGTAATGGCCATAAATGTCGTAATGGCCATTAAAGGCCGTAAAGGACATTAAAGGCCGTAACGGCCATTAAAGGCCGTAACCGACATTATAGGCCGTAATGGCCATAAAGGCCGTAATGGCCATAAAGGCCATAGTAGCAATTAAAGGACGTAATGGCCATTAAAGGCTGTAATGGCCATAAATTCCGTAATGGCCATTAAAGTCCGTAATGGCCATAAATTTCGTAATGGCCATTAAAGCCGTAAAGGACATTAAAGACCATAATGGTCATTAAGACTGTAACGGCCATGAAAGGTCATAATGGCCATAAAGGCCGTAACTGCCATTAAAGGTGTAATGGCCATTAAAGGCCGCAATGGCCATGAAGGCCGTAATGACCATTAATGGCCGTAATGGCCATTAAAGCCCATAATGTCCATTAAAGGCCATAAAGTGCCATTAAAGAACGTAACATCCATTAAATGCCATATTGGCCATAAAGGCCGTAATGGCCATTAAAGTCCGTAATGCCAATGAAAGCCGCTAATGGCCATAAAGGCCGTAGTAGCCTTTAAAGTACGTAAGGGCCATTAAAGTCCATAATGGCCATGAAAGGCCACAATGGCCATTAAAGTACGTAATGGCCATTAAAATCCGTAATGGTCATTAAAGTCCATAATGGCCATTAAGTCCGTAACGACCATTAAAGCTTGTAATGGCCATAAAGGCTTAATGCACATTAGAGCCCGTAATTGCAATTAAAGACCGTAATGGCCTTTAAAGGCCATAATGGCCATTAAATGCCGTAATGGCCATTAAATGCCGTAATGCACACTAAAGGCCATAATGGCCATAAAGTCTGTAATGGCCATAAAGGCAGTAGTAGACATTAAAGGACATAATGGCCATTAATGTCCATAATATTCATTAAAGGCCGTAATGGCCATTAAAGCCCATAACGGCCATAAAGTCCGTAATGGCCATAAAGGCTGTAATGTCCATAAAGGACATAACGGCCATTAAAGGACTTAATGGCCATAAAGGCAGTAACGGAATTTAAAGGTAGTAATGGACATTGAAGGCCGTTAATTCCATGAAGGCCATAATGGCCATTATAGCCCGTAATGGCCATAAAGTCTGTAATGGTCATTAAAGGCCATAATGGCCATAAAGGCAGTAACGGACATTAAAGGTGTAATGTCCACTGAAGGCCGTATTAGCCATGAAGGCCGTAATGTCCATTAAATGCCATAAATGGCCATTAAAGGCCGTAATGGCCATTAAATGCCGTAATGGCCATTAAAGCCTGCATTGGACATACAGGCCGTAGTAGCCATTAAAGGACGTAATGGCCATTAAAGTCCATAATGGATATTAAAGGCTGTAATGGTCATTAACGGCCGTAATGGCCATTAAAGGCCATAATGGCCATAAAGTCTGTAATGGCCATAAAGTCCGTAATAGCCATTAAAGGCCATAATGGCCATTAAAGGCCGTAATGGCCATTGAATGCCGCAATGGACATTAAAGTCCATAATAGCCATTAAAATCCGTAACGACCATTAAAGCTTGTAATGGCCATAAAAGCCCGTAATTGCAATTAAAGGCCGTAATGGACATTAAAGTCCATAAAGACCTATAAGGCCATAATGGACTTAAAGGCCATAATGGCCACTGAAGGCCATAATGGCCGGTCAAAGCCCTAATGACCTTTAAGGCCGTAAAGGCCATAAAGGCCGTAATGGCCAATAAAGGCCGAAAAGGCCATAAAGGCCATAATGGCCATTATTAGAGGTGATAATGGGCATTAAAGCTCATCATGGCCATTAAAGGCCATAATGGGTATTAAACGCCATAAAGGCCATAATGACCATTAAAGTCCGTAATGGACATTAATGTAAGTAATGGCCATTAAAGGCCGTAAAGGCCATTAAAGGCCGTAATGGTCATAAAGGCCTTAATGACCATAAAGGCTGTAGTAGACATTAAAGCACGTAATGGCCAATAAAGTCCATAATGTCCATTAAAGGCCGTAATGGCCATTAAAGACTGTAATGGACATTAAAGGCCGTATGACCTAAAAGGCCGTAGTGGACTTAAAGGCCATAATGGCCATAAAGGCCATAATGGCCATTATTAAATGCCATAATGGCCATTATTAAGGCGATAATGGGCATTAAAGGTCATCATGGCCATTAAAGGCCATAATGGGTATTAAAGGCCATAATGACCATTAAAGTCCATAATGGGCATTAATGGCCATAATAGCCATAAAGGCCGTAATGACCATAAAGGCTGTAGTAGACATTAAAGGACATAATGGCCATTAAAGTCCATATTGTACACTAAAGGCCATAACGGCATTAAAGCCCATAACGGCCATTAAGGCCATAACGAACATTAAAGGCCGTAACGGCCATAAATGCTGTAATGGCTATTAAAGGCCATAACGTCCATTAAGGCCGTAATGAACATAAAATGCCGTAAGGGCCATTAAAGACCGTAATAGACATTAAAGGCCGTAACGGATTTTAAAGGCCGTAATGGCCATAAAGGCCGTAATGGCCATAAATGGCGTAATGACCATTAAAAGCTGTAATGGCCATTAAAGGCCATAATGGCCATTAAAATCCGTAATGGCCATTAAAGCCCATAATAGCCATTAAAGGCCGTAACGGATATTAAAGGCCGTAATGGCCATTAAAGACCCTAATGGATATTAAAGGCTGTAATGGTCATTAAAGGCTCTAATGGCCATTAAAGTCTGTAATGGCCGTTAAAGGCTGTAACGGATATTGAAGGCCATAATGGCCATTAAATTTCGTAATGGCCATTAAAGTCCGTAATGGCCATAAAGTCCGTAATGGCCATTAAAGTCCGTAATGGCCATTAAAGGCCGTAATGACAATTAAAGTCAAAAATTGCCATTTAAGTCCATAACGATCATTAAAGCTTGTAATGGACATAAAGGCCATAGTAGCCATTAAAGACCGTAATGGCCATTAAAGCTTGTAATGGCAATAAAGGCCGTAATGGCCATAAATGTCGTAATGGCCATTAAAGGCCGTAAAAAGGACATTAAAGGCCGTAAACGGCCATTAAAGGCCGTAACCGACATTATAGGCCGTAATGGCCATAAAGGCCGTAATGGCCATAAAGGCCATAGTAGCAATTAAAGGACGTAATGGCCATTAAAGGCTGTAATGGCCATAAATTCCGTAATGGCCATTAAAGTCCGTAATGGCCATAAATTTCGTAATGGCCATTAAAGCCGTAAAGGACATTAAAGACCATAATGGTCATTAAGACTGTAACGGCCATGAAAGGTCATAATGGCCACAAAGGCAGTAATGGAATTTAAAGGCCGTAATGGACATTGAAGGCCGCAATGGCCATGAAGGCCGTAATGACCATTAAAGGCTGTAATGGCCATTAAAGCCGGTAATGTCCATTAAAGTCCATAAATGGCCATTAAAGGCCGTAATGGCCATTAAAGCCTGCAATGGACATACAGGCCGTAGTAGCCATTAAAGGACGTATTGGCCATTAAAGTCCATAATGGATATTAAAGGCTGTAATGGTCATTAATGGCCGTAATGGCCATTAAAGGCCATAATGGCCATAAAGTCTGTAATGGCCATAAAGTCCGTAATAGCCTAATAGCCATTAAAGGCCATAATGGCCATTAAAGGCCGTAATGGCCATTGAATGCCGCAATGGACATTAAAGTCCATAATAGCTATTAAAATCCGTAACGACCATTAAAGCTTGTAATGGCCATAAAAGCCCGTAATTGCAATTAAAGGCCGTAATGGACATTAAAGTCCATAAAGACCTATAAGGCCATAATGGACTTAAAGGCCATAATGGCCACTGAAGGCCATAATGGCCGGTCAAAGCCCTAATGACCTTTAAGGCCGTAAAGGCCATAAAGGCCGTAATGGCCAATAAAGGCGAAAAGGCCATAAAGGCCGTAATGGCCATAAATGGCGTAATGACCATTAAAAGCTGTAATGGCCATTAAAGGCCATAATGGCCATTAAAATCCGTAATGGCCATTAAAGCCCATAATAGCCATTAAAGGCCGTAACGGATATTAAAGGCCGTAATGGCCATTAAAGACCCTAATGGATATTAAAGGCCGTAATGGTCATTAAAGGCTCTAATGGCCATTAAAGTCTGTAATGGCCGTTAAAGGCTGTAACGGACATTGAAGTCCATAATGGCCATTAAATTTCGTAATGGCCATTAAAGTCCGTAATGGCCATAAAGTCCATAATGGATATTAAAGGCTGTAATGGTCATTAACGGCCGTAATGGCCATTAAAGGCCGTAATTGCAATAAAGACGTAACGGCCATTAAAATCCGTAATGGCCATTAAAGGACGTAACGGCCATTAAAGACCTTAATGGGCATTAAAGCTTGTAATGGCAATAAATGCCGTAATGGCCATAAATGCCGTAATGACCATTAAAGGCCGTAATGACCATTAAAGGCCATAAAGGACATTAAAGGCCGTAACGGCCAATAAAGGCCGTAATGGTCATAAAGTCCGAAATGGCCATAAAGGCCGAAGTAGCCTTTAAAGGACGTAATGGCCATAAAGTCCGTAATGGCCATAAAGGCCGTGATGGCCATTAAAGGACGTAATGGTGATTAAAGGCGGTAATGGATATTAATGGCTGCCAGGGTCATAATGGCCAGCCAAGGCCATAATGGCCAGCCAATGCCATAATGGCCCGCCAAGGCCATAATGGCCAGCCAAGGCCATAATGGCCCGCCAAGGCCATAATGGCCCGCCAAGGCCATAATGGCCCGCCAGGGCCCGTAAGGGCCAGCCAGGGCCCGTAATGGCCAGCCACAGCCCGTAGTGGCCAGCCAGGGCCCGTAATGGACAGCCAGGTCTGTAATGGCCAGCCAGGGCCCGTAATGGCCAGCCAGGGCCCGTAATGGACAGCCAGGTCCGTAATGGCCAGCCAAGGCCCGGAATGGCCAGACAAGGCCATAATGGCCACCCAAGGCCTGTAATGGCCAGCCAAGGCCCATAATGGCCAGCCAAGGCCCGGAATGGCCAGCCAAGGCCCGTGATGGCCAGCCAAGGCCCTTAATGGCCAGCCAAGGCCCGTAATGGCCAGCCAAGGCCCTTAATGGCCAGCCAAGGCCCGTAATGGCCAGCCAAGGCCCGTAATGGCCAGCCAAGGCCCGTAATGGCCAGCCAAGGCCCGTAATGGCCAGCCAAGGCCCGTAATGGCCAGCCAAGGAACGTAATGTCCATAGAGGCCGTAACGGCCATTGAAGGCCGCAATGGCCATGAAGGCGGTAAAGTCCATTAAAGGCTGTAATGGCCATTAAAGCCCGTAATGTCCATTAAAAGCCATAAAGGGCCATTAAAGAACGTAATGTCCATTAAATCCCATAATGGCCATAAAGGCCTTAATGGCCATTAAAGTCAGTTACCGCCATTAAAGCCTGCAATGGCCATAAAGGATGTGGTAGCCATTAAAGTATGTAATGGCCATTAAAGCTCATAATGGCCATTAAAGGCCGTAATGGCCATTAACGGCCATAATGGCCATAAAGGATGTAGTATCCATTAAAGTCCGTAATGGCCATTAAAGTCCATAATGACCATTAAAGGCCATAGTTGCCATTAAAGGACGTAATGGCCATTAAAGGCCATAATGGCCATAAAGTCTGTAATAGCCATTAAAGTCTGAAATAGCCATTAAAGGCCATAATGGCCATTAAACGCCGTAATGGCCATTAAATGCCCCAATGGACATTAAAGTCCATAATGGCCATTAAAGTCCATAACGACCATTAAAGCTTGTAATGGCCATAAAGGCCATAAGCCATTAAAAAACATAATGGCTATTAAAGCCCATAATTGCAATTAAAGGCCGTAATGGCCATTAAAGGCCGTAATTGCAATTAAAGTCTGTAATGGCCATTAAAGGTCGTAAAGGGTATTAAAGGCCGTAATGTCATAAAGGGCACAACGGCCATTAAAGGTCTTAATGGCCATAAAGGCAGTAACGGAATTTAAAGGTAGTAAAGGACATTGAAGACCGTAAATTCCATGAAGGCAATAATGGCCATTATAGCCCATAATGGCCATAAAGTCTGTAATGGCCATTAAAGGACGTAATGGATATAAAGGCTGTAACTGACATTAAAGGTGTAATGTCCATTGAAGGCGTTAATAGCCATGAAGGCCGTAATGACCATTAAGGGCCGTAATGGCCATTAAAGCCCGTAATGTCCATTATGCCATAAATGGCCATTAAAGGCCATAATGGCCATTAAATGCCATAATGGCCATTAAAGCCTGCAATGGACATATAGGCCGTAGTAGCCATTAAAGGACGTAATGGCCATTAACGTCCATAATGGATATTAAATGCCGTAATGGTCATTAACGGCCATAATGGCCATTAAAGGCCATAATGGCCATTAAATGCTGCAATGGACATTAAAGGCCGTAATGGCTATGAAGTCTGTAATGGCCATTAAAGGCCGTAATGGCCATAAAGTCTGTAATGGCCATTAAAGTCCGAAATAGCCATTAAAGGCCATAATGGCCATTAAAGGCCGTAATGTCCATAAAGGACATAACGGCCATTAAAGGTCTTAATGGACATAAAGGCAGTAACGGAATTTAAAGGTAGTAATGGCCATTAAAGCCCGTAATGTCCACTAAAAGCCATAAAGTGCCATTAAAGCCCATAATGGCCATTAAATGCCGTAATGTCCATTAAAGCCTGTAATGGACATACAGGCCGTAGTAGCCATTAAAGGATGTAATGGCCATTAAAGTCCATAATGGATATTAAAGTCCGTAATGACCATTAACGGCCGTAAGGGCCATTAAAGGCCGTAATGGCAATAAAGACGTAATGGCCATTAAAATCCGTAATGGCCATTAAAGGCCGTAACGGCCATTAAAGACCTTAATGGGCATTAAAGCTTGTAATGGCAATAAAGGCCGTAATGGCCATAAATGCCGTAATGACCATTAAAGGCCGTAATGACCATTAAAGGCCATAAAGGACATTAAAGGCCATAACGGCCAATAAAGGCCGTAATGGTCATAAAGTCCGAAACGGCCATAAAGGCCGTAGTAGCCATTAAAGGACGTAATGGCCATAAAGTACATAATGGCCATAAAGGCCGTGATGGCCATTAAAGGACATAATGGTGATTAAAGGACGTAATGGCCATTAAAGGCCATAATGTCCATAAAGTCTGTAATAGCCATAAAGTCCGTAATGGCCATTAAAGGCCATAATGGCCATTAAAGGCCGTAATGGCCATTAAATGCCGCAATGGACATTAAAGGCCGTAATAGCCATAAAGTCTGTAATGGCCATTAAAGTCCGTAATGGCCATTAAAGGCCTTAATGGCCATTAAATGCTGTAATGACCACTGAATGCCGTAGTGGACATTAAAGTCCATAATGGCCATTAAAATCCGTAACGACCATTAGAGCTTGTAATGGCCATAAAAGCCCGTAATTGCAATTAAAGGCCGTAATGGGTATTAACGGCCATATGGCCATTAAAGACCATAATGGACATTAAATTCCATAAAGACCTATAAGGCCGTAATGGACTTAAAGGCCATAATGGCCACTAAAGGCCGTAATGGCCAGTCAAAGCCATAATGGCCTTTAAGGCCGTAATGGCCATAAAGGCCGTAATGACCATAAAGGCTGTAGTAGACATTAAAGGATGTAATGGCCATTAAAGTCCATAATGTCCATTAAAGGCCATAAAGGGCCATTAAAAGACGTAATGTCCATTAAATGCTGTAATGGCCATTAAGGTCCATAACGGCCATTAAAGCCTGTAATGGACATAAAGGCCATAGTAGCCATTTAAGAACGTAATGGCCATTAAAGTCCATAATGGCCATTAAAGGCCATAATGGCCATTAAAGGATGTAATGGCCATTAAAGGCCATAATGGACATAAAAGGCCGTAATGGCCATTAAAGCCGTAATGGCCATTAAAGGCCATAATGGCCATAAAGGGCGTAATGGCCATTAAAGGCTGTAATGGTCATTAAAGCTGTAATGGCCATTAAAGTCCGTAATGGCCATAAAGTCTGTAATGGCCATTAAAGTCCGTAATGGCCAGTAAAGGCCAAAATGGCCATTAAATGCAGTAATTGACATTATAAGCCATAATGGCAATAAAGGCCGTAATGACCATAAAGGCTGTAGTAGCCATTAAAGAACATAATGGCCATTATACTCCATAATGGCCATTAAATGCAGTAATGGGCATTATAAGCCGTAATGGCAATAAAGGCTGTAATGACCATAAAGGCTGTAGTAGCCATTAAAGAACATAAAGGCCATTATACTCCATAATGGCCATTAAAGGCCGTAATGGCCATTAACGGCCGTAATGGCCATAAAGGCTGTAGTAGTCATTAAAGAACATAATGGCCATAAAATCCATAATGGCCATTAAAGTCTGTAATAGTCATTAAAGCTGTAATGGCCATTAAAAGCCGTAATGGCCATTAAAGGCTGTAATGGCCATTAAAGTCCATATTGGCCATTAAAGGCCATAATGGCCATTAACGGCCGTAATGGCCATAAATGCCGTAGTAGCCATTAAAGTACATAATGGCCATTAAAGTCCATAATGGCCATTAAAGGCCGTAATGGCCATTATTGGACGTAATGGCCATTAAAGGCCATAATTGCCATAAAGTCTGTAATGGCCATTAAAGTCCGTAATGGCCATTAAAGGCCATAATGGCCATTGAAGGCCGTAAAGGCCATTAAATTCTGCAATGGACATTAAAGTCCATAATGGCCATTAAAGTCCAGAATGATCATTAAAGCTTGTAATGGCCATAAAGGCCATAGTAGCCATTAAAGTCTGTAATGGCCATTAAAGTCCAAAATGGCCATTAAAAGCCATAATGGCCATTAACGGCCGTAATTGCCATAAAGGCTGTAGTAGCCATTAAAGTACGTAATGGCCATTAAAGTCCATAATGGCCATTAAAGGCCGTAATGGCCATTAAAGGACATAATGGCTATTAAAGTCCGTAATGGCCATTAAAGGCCGTAATGGCCATTAAATGCCGCAATGGACATTAAAGTCCATAATGGCCATTAAAGTCCGTAATGAACCTTAAAGCTTGTAATGGCCATAAAGTCCATAGTAGCCATTAAAGAACGTAATGGCGATTAAAGTCCATAATGGCCATTAAAGGCCGTAATGGCCATTAAAGTCTTAATGACCATTAAAGCTCGTAATTGCAATTAAAGACCGTAATGGCCATTAAAGGCCGTAATGGCCATTAAAATTCATAAAGGCCATTAAAGGCCATAATGGCAGTAAAGGCCATTAAAGACTGTAATGTTCATAAAGTCGGTAATGGCCATTAAAGGCTGTAATGGCCATTAAAGGCCGTAATGGCCATTAAATGCCGCAATGGACATTAAAGTCCATAATGGCCATTAAAGTCCAGAATGATCATTAAAGCTTGTAATGGCCATAAAGGCCATAGTAGCCATTAAAGAACGTAATGGCCATTAAAGTCCAAAATGGCCATTAAAGGCCGTAATGGCCATTAAAGGCCAAAATGGCCATTAAAGGTCATAATAGACATTAAATGCCGTAATAGAAATTAAAGGACGTAATGGCTATTAAAGGCCATAATGGCCATTAAAGGCCGTAATGGCCATAAAGGCCGGAGTAGCCATTAAAGTCCATAATGGTCAATAAAGGCCGTAATGGCCATTAAAGGCCAAAATGGCCATTAAAGGTCATAATAGACATTAAAGGCCGTAATAGAAATTAAAGGACGTAATGGCTATTAAAGGACGTAATGGCCATTAAAGGCCGTAATGGCCATTAAATGCCGCAATGGACATTAAAGTCCATAATGGCCATTAAAGTCCGTAATGACCCTTAAAGCTTGTAATGGCCATAAAGTCCATAGTAGCCATTAAAGAACGTAATGGCGATTAAAGTCCATAATGGCCATTAAAGGCCGTAATGGCCATTAAAGTCTTAATGACCATTAAAGCTCGTAATTGCAATTAAAGACCGTAATGGCCATTAAAGGCCGTAATGGCCATTAAAATTCATAAAGGCCATTAAAGGCCATAATGGCAGTAAAGGCCATTAAAGACTGTAATGTTCATAAAGTCGGTAATGGCCATTAAAGGTTGTAATGGCCATTAAAGGCCGTAATGGCCATTAAATGCCGCAATGGACATTAAAGTCCATAATGGCCATTAAAGTCCAGAATGATCATTAAAGCTTGTAATGGCCATAAAGGCCATAGTAGCCATTAAAGAACGTAATGGCCATTAAAGTCCAAAATGGCCATTAAAGGCCGTAATGGCCATTAAAGGCCAAAATGGCCATTAAAGGTCATAATAGACATTAAATGCCGTAATAGAAATTAAAGGACGTAATGGCTATTAAAGGCCATAATGGCCATTAAAGGCCGTAATGGCCATAAAGGCCGGAGTAGCCATTAAAGTCCATAATGGTCAATAAAGGCCGTAATGGCCATTAAAGGCCAAAATGGCCATTAAAGGTCATAATAGACATTAAAGGCCGTAATAGAAATTAAAGGACGTAATGGCTATTAAAGGACGTAATGGCCATTAAAGGCCGTAATGGCCATTAAAGTCCAAATGGTCATGAAATCCGTTATGGCCTTAAAAGTCCATAATGGCCAAAAAGTCCGTATTTGCCTTAAAGGCCATAATGGTCATTTAAGGCCATACTGTCCATTAAAGTTTGTAATGGCCATGAAAGGCTGTAATGGTCATTAAAGGACGTTATGGACATTAAAAGCCGTAACGGTCATTAAGTCCGTAATGGCCATGAGACCGTAAAGGACATTAAAATCCGTACTGTCCATTAACGTCCATAATGGCCATTACAGGCCTTAATGGACATTAAAGGCCGTAATGGCCATTAAAGGCCGTAATAGCCATTAAAGGCCATAATTGCCCCTAAAGGCCGTAATGACCTATAAGGCCGTAATGGCCACTAAAGGACGTAATGTCCATAAAAGCCATAATGGCCATTAAAGGCCATATTTGCCACTAAAGACCGTAATTGCCTATAAGGCCATAAGGGCATTAAATGCCGTAATGGTCATTAAAGGCCGTAATGGCCATAAGGGCCATAATGGCAATTAAAGTCCATAATGGCCATTAAGGCCGTTATGGCAACAAAGGCCGTAATGGTCATTAAAGTCCGTAATGGCCTTGAAGTCCGAATTGGCCTTAAAGGCCGTAATGGCCATTAAAGGCCGTAATGGCCATAAAGGCCGTAATGGACATTAAAGTCCATAATGTCCATTAAAGTCCGTAATGTCATTAAAGGCCATAATGACCATTAAAGTCCATAATAGACATTAAAGTCTGTAATGTTAATTAAAGGCCGAAAAGGCTATTAAAGACCATAATGGCCATTTAATGCCATAATGTCGATAAAGGCCGTTACAGCCATTAAAGTCCATAATGGCCATTGAAGGACGTAATGGCCATTAAAGGCCGTAATGGCCATGAAGGCCGTAATGGCCATTAAAGTCCGTACTGTCAATTAAATTCTGTAATGGCCATTAAAGGCCGTAATGGACATTAATGGCCGTAATGGCCATTGAAGTCCATAATTGCCACTAAAGGCCGTAATGGCCATTAAAGCCCACAATGTCCATTAAAGGCCATAAAGGGCCATTAAAGGACATAATGTCCATTAAATGCCGTAATGGCCATAAAGGCCTTAATGGCCATTAAAGTCCATAACGGCCATTAAAGCCTGTAATGGCCATAAAGGATGTAGTAGCCATTAAAGAACGTAATGGCCATTAAAATCCATAATGGCCATTAAAGGCCGTAATGGCCATTAACGGCCGTAATGGCCATAAAGACCGTAGTAGCCATTAAAGGCCGTAATGGCCATTAACGGCCGTAATGGCCATAAAGACCGTAGTAGCCATTAAAGTACGTAATGGCCATTAAAGTCCATAATGGCCATTAAAGGCCGTAATGGACACTAAAGGCCGTAATGGCCACTAAGCCCATAATGTCCATTAAAGGCCATAAAGGGCCATTAAAGGACATAATGTCCATTAAATGCCAAAATGGCCATAAAGGCCTTAATGGCCATTAAAGTCCGGAACGGCCTTTAAAGCCTGTAATGGCCATAAAGGATGTAGTAGCCATTAACGAACGTAATGGCCATTAAAGTCCATAATGGCCATTAAAGGCCATAATGGCCATTGACGGCCGTAATTGCCATAAAGGCTGTAGTAGCCATTAAAGTACGTAATGGCCATTAAAGTCCGTAATGGCCATTAAAAGCGGTAATGGCCATTAAATGCAGCAATGGACATTAAAGTCCATAATGGCCATTAAAGTCCTTAACGACCCTTAAAGCCTGTAATGGCCATAAAGGCCATAGTAGCAATTTAAGAACGTAATGGCCATTAAAGCTCGTAATTGCAATTAAAGACCGCAATGGCCTTTGACTGACCAACACGGAGTTCTGCTGGACCGCCATAGGAATTTACTGGGCATTCAAGGCCTGTGACTGGCCAGCACGGAGTTCTGCTGGCCGGCCGTAGGCTTTTACTGGCCAGTGAAGGCCTGTGACTGGCCAGCACGAACTTCATCTGGCCAGCTGTAGGCCTTTATTGGCCAGTCAATTCCTGTGACTGTCTAAAACGGACTTCTGCTGGCCCGCCGTAGGCCTTTCCAGGCCAGTCAAGGCCTGTGCCTGGCAAGCACGGACTTCTGCAGGACAGCCATAGGCCTTTACTCGCCAGTAAAGGCCTTTGATTGGCCAGCACGGACTTTTGACGGCCAGCCATAGGCTTTTACTGTCCAGTATAGGCATTTGACTGGCCAGCACGGACATCTGCTGGCCCGCCGTAGGCCTTGACTGGCCAATCAAGGCCTGTGACTGGCCAGCACGGACTTCTGCTGGCCAGCCGTAGGGTTTTACTGGCCAGTAAAGGCCTTTGAATGTCCAGCACGGACTTTTGCCGGCCATCCACAGGCCTTGACTGGCAAGTAAATGCATTTGACAGGGCAGCACGGAATTTTGCCTGTAAGCCACAGTCCTTCACTGGACAGTAAAGGCCATTTACTGGTCAGCACGGCCTTCTGCTGACCAGTAATAGGCCTTTACTCTCCAGTAAAGGCCTTTTACTAACCAGCTGGCCACTATATGCCATTACTGGCCAGTATGGCCTGTTACTGGCCATTATGGCCTTTGACTGGCCAGCACGGACTTTTGCTGGCAAGCCATAGGCCTTTATTAGCCAGTAAAGGCCTTTGGCTGGCCAGCACGGACTATTGCCGGCCAGCCATAGGCCTTAGTAAAGGCCTATGACTAGACAGCACGGACTTTTGCCGGCCCGACATAGGCCTTTACTGGCCAGTAAAGGCCTTTGACTGACCAGCATGGACTTTTCATGGCCAGCCATAGGCCTTTACTGGCCAGTAAAGGCCTTTGACTGGCCAGCACGGACTTTTGCCGGCCAGCCATAGGCCTTTACTGGCCAGTAAAGGCCTTTGACTGGCCAGCACGGACTTTTGTCGGCCAGCCATAGGCCTTTACTGGCCAGTAAAGGCCTTTGACTGGCCAGCACGGACTTTTGCTGGCCAGCCATAGGCCTTTACTGGCCAGTAAAGGCCTTTGACTGGCCAGCACGGACTTTTGCTGGCCAGCCATAGGCCTTTACTGGCCAGTCAAGGCCTGTGACTGGCCAGCACGGAGTTTTGCTGGCCAGCCATAGGCCTTTACTGGCCAGTCAAGGCCTGTGACTGGCCAGCACGGACTTTTGCTGGCCAGCCATAGGCCTTTACTGGCCAGTGAAGGCCTTTGACTGGCCAGCACGGACTTTTGCTGGCCAGCCATAGGCCTTTACTGGCCAGTAAAGGCCTTTGACTGGCCAGCACGGACTTTTGCTGGCCAGCCATAGGCCTTTACTGGCCAGTAAAGGCCTTTGACTGGCCAGCACGGACTTTTGCTGGCCAGCCATAGGCCTTTACTGGCCAGTGAAGGCCTTTGACTGGCCAGCACGGACTTTTGTCGGCCAGCCATAGGCCTTGACTGGCCACTACAGGCCTTTGACTGACCAGCACGGACTTCTGCTGGCCCGCTGTAGGGTAGGACTTTACTGGGCAGTCATGGCCTGTGACTGGCCAGCACGGAGTTCTGCTGGCCAGCCATAGGCCTTTACTGGCCAGTCAAGGCCTTTGACTGGCCAGCATGGACTTTTGCTGGCCAGCCATAGGCTTTTACTGGCCAGTGAAGGCCTTTGACTGGCCAGCACGGACTTTTGCTGGCCAGCCATAGGCCTTTACTGGCCAGTAAAGGCCTGTGACTGGCCAGCACGGACTTTTGCTGGCCAGCCATAGGCCTTTACTGGCCAGTTAAGGCCTGTGACTGGCCAGCACGGACTTTTGCTGGCCAGCCATAGGCCTTTACTGGCCAGTAAAGGCCTTTGACTGGCCTGCACGGACTTTGATGGCCAGCCATAGGCCTTTACTGGCCAGCCAGAGGCCTTTGACTGGCCAGCACAGAATTTTGCTGGCCAGCCATAGGCCTTTACTGGCCAGTAAAGGCCTTTGACTGGCCAGCACGGACTTTTGTCTGGCCAGCCATAGGCCTTTACTGGCCAGTAAAGGCCTTTGACTGGTCAGCACGGACTTTTGCTGGCCAGCCATAGGCCTTTACTGGCCAGTAAAGGCCTTTGACTGGCCAGCACGGACTTCTTCTGCTGGCCAGCCATAGGCCTTTACTGGCCAGTAAAGGCCTTTGACTGGCCAGCACGGACTTCTGCTGGCCAGCCATAGGCCTTTACTGGCCAGTGAAGGCCTTTGACTGGCCAGCACGGACTTTTGCTGGCCAGCCATAGGCCTTTACTGGCCAGTAAAGGCCTTTGACTGGCCAGCACGGACTTCTGCTGACCAACCAAAGTCCTTTACTGGCCAGTAAACGCCTCTTACTAACCAGCAATCCACTATAGGCCATTACTGGCCAGTACGGCCTTTCACTGGCCAGTATGGCCTTTTACTGGCCAGCACGGCCTTTTGCTGCCCAGCCATAGGCCTTTACTGGCCAGTAAAGGCCTGTGACTGGCCAGCACGGACTTCTGCTGACCAGTAATAGGCCTTTAAAATCCAGTAAAGGCCTTTTACTAACCAGCTGGCCACTATATGCCACTACTGGCCAGTATGGCCTGTCACTGGCCAGTATGGCCTTTGACTGGCCAGCACGGACTTTTGCTGGCCAGCCATAGGCCTTTACTGGCCAGTAAAGGCCTTTGACTGGCCAGCACGGACTAATTCTGCTGGCCAGCCATAGGCCTTTACTGGCCCGTAAAGGCCTTTGACTGGCCAGCACGGACTTTTGCTGGCCAGCCATAGGCCTTTACTGGCCAGTAAAGGCCTTTGACTGGCCAGCACGGATTTCTGCTGGCCAGCCATAGGCCTTTACTGGCCAGTAAAGGCCTTTGACTGGCCAGCACGGACATTTGCTGGCCAGCCACAGTACTTAATTGGCCAGTAAAAGCCTTTTACTAACCAGCCATCCACTATAGGCCATTACTTGCCAGCACGGCTTTGGCCAGCCATGGCCTTTCACTGGCCAGTAAAGGCCTTTGACTGGCCAGCACGGACTTTTGCTGGCCAGCCATAGGCCTTTACTGGCCCGTAAAGGCCTTTGACTGGCCAGCACGGACTTTTGCTGGCCAGCCATAGGCCTTTACTGGCCAGTAAAGGCCTTTGCCTGGCCAGCACGGACTTTTGCTGGCCAGCCATAGGCCTTTACTGGCCAGTAAAGGCCTTTGACTGGCCAGCACGGACTTTTGCTGGCCAGCCATAGGCCTTTACTGGCCAGTAAGGCCTGTGACTGGCCAGTATGGCCTTTGACTGGCCACCACGGACTTTTGCTGGCCAGCCATAGGCCTACTGGCCAGTAAGGCCTTTGACTGGCCAGCACGGACTTTTGCTGGCCAGCCATAGGCCTTTACTGGCCAGTAAAGGCCTTTGACTGGCCAGCACGGACTTTGCTGGCCAGCCATAGGCCTTATACTGGCCAGTAAGGGCCTGTGACTGGCCAGCACGGACTTTGGCTGGCCAGCCAGAGGCCTTTACTGGCCAGTCAGAGGCCTTTGACTGGCCAGGCCCGGCTCTTGCTGGCCAGCCATAGGCCTTTACTGGCCAGTAAAGGCCTTTGACTGGCCAGCACGGACTTTTGCTGGCCAGCCATAGGCCTTTACTGGCCAGTAAAGGCCTTTGACTGGCCAGCACGGACTTTTGCTGGCCAGCCATAGGCCTTTACTGGCCAGTAAAGGCCTTTGACTGGCCAGCACGGACTTTTGCTGGCCAGCCATAGGCCTTTACTGGCCAGTAAAGGCCTTTGACTGGCCAGCACGGACTTTTGCTGGCCAGCCATAGGCCTTTACTGGCCAGTAAAGGCCTTTGACTGGCCAGCACGGACTTCTGCTGGCCAGCCATAGGCCTTTACTGGCCAGTAAAGGCCTTTGACTGGCCAGCACGGACTTTTGCTGGCCAGCCATAGGCCTTTACTGGCCAGTAAAGGCCTTTGACTGGCCAGCACGGACTTTTGCTGGCCAGCCATAGGCCTTTACTGGCCAGTAAAGGCCTTTGACTGGCCAGCACGGACTTTTGCTGGCCAGCCATAGGCCTTTACTGGCCAGTAAAGGCCAGCAGGCCTTTGACTGGCCAGCACGGACTTTCTGGTTAGCGGCCCAGCAATAGGCCTTTACTGGCCAGTAAAGGCCTTTGACTGGCCAGCACGGACTTTTGCTGGCCAGCCATAGGCCTTTACTGGCCAGTAAAGGCCTTTGACTGGCCAGCACGGACTTTTGCTGGCCAGCCATAGGCCTTTACTGGCCAGTAAAGGCCTTTGACTGGCCAGCACGGACTTTTCTGCTGGCCAGCCATAGGCCTTTACTGGCCAGTAAAGGCCTTTGACTGGCCAGCACGGACTTTTGCTGGCCAGCCATAGGCCTTTACTGGCCAGTAAAGGCCTTTGACTGGCCAGCACGGACTTTCGCTGGCCAGCCATAGGCCTTTACTGGCCAGTAAGGCCTTTGACTGGCCAGCCAGCACGGACTTCTGCTGGCCAGCCATAGGCCTTTACTGGCCAGTAAAGGCCTTTGACTGGCCAGCACGGACTTTTGCTGGCCAGCCATAGGCCTTTACTGGCCAGTAAAGGCCTTTGACTGGCCAGCACGGACTTTTGCTGGCCAGCCATAGGCCTTTACTGGCCAGTAAAGGCCTTTGACTGGCCAGCACGGACTTTTGCTGGCCAGCCATAGGCCTTTACTGGCCAGTAAAGGCCTTTGACTGGCCAGCACGGCTAAGTAGGCCTTTACTGGCCAGTCAAGGCCTTTGACTGGCCAGCACGGACTTTTGCTGGCCAGCCATAGGCCTTTACTGGCCAGTAAAGGCCTTTGACTGGCCAGCACGGACTTTTGCTGGCCAGCCATAGGCCTTTACTGGCCAGTAAAGGCCTTTGACTGGCCAGCACGGACTTTTGCTGGCCAGCCATAGGCCTTTACTGGCCAGTAAAGGCCTTTGACTGGCCAGCACGGACTTTGGCTGGCCAGCCATAGGCCTTTACTGGCCAGTAAAGGCCTTTGACTGGCCAGCACGGACTTTTGCTGGCCAGCCATAGGCCTTTACTGGCCAGTAAAGGCCTTTGACTGGCCAGCACGAGCTGGCCAGCCAGGCCTTTACTGGCCAGTAAAGGCCTTTGACTGGCCAGCAGGGACTTTTGGTGGCGCCATAGGCCTTTACTGGCCAGTAAAGGCCTTTGACTGGCCAGCACGGACTTTTGCTGGCCAGCCATAGGCCTTTACTGGCCAGTAAAGGCCTTTGACTGGCCAGCACGGACTTTTGCTGGCCAGCCATAGGCCTTTACTGGCCAGTAAAGGCCTTTGACTGGCCAGCACGGACTTTTGCTGGCCAGCCATAGGCCTTTACTGGCCAGTAAAGGCCTTTGACTGGCCAGCACGGACTTTTGCTGGCCAGCCATAGGGCTTTACCGGCCAGTAAGGCCTTTGACTGGCCAGCACGGACTTTGCTGGCCACTGGCCAGCCATGGCCTTTACTGGCCAGTAAAGGCCTTTGACTGGCCAGCACGGACTTTTGCTGGCCAGCCATAGGCCTTTACTGGCCAGTAAAGGCCTTTGACTGGACAGCACGGACTTTTGCTGGCCAGCCATAGGCCTTTACTGGCCAGTAAAGGCCTTTGACTGGCCAGCACGGACTTTTGCTGGCCAGCCATAGGCCTTTACTGGCCAGTAAAGGCCTTTGACTGGCCAGCACGGACTGTCCAGCCATGCCTTTACTGGCCAGTATAGGCCTTTGACTGGCAGCACGGCTATAGGCCTTTGACTGGCCAGCACGGACTTTTGCTGGCCAGCCATAGGCCTTTACTGGCCAGTAAAGGCCTTTGACTGGCCAGCACGGACTTTTGCTGGCCAGCCATAGGCCTTTACTGGCCAGTAAAGGCCTTTGACTGGCCAGCACGGACTTTTGCTGGCCAGCCATAGGCCTTTACTGGCCAGTAAAGGCCTTTGACTGGCCAGCACGGACTTTTGCTGGCCAGCCATAGGCCTTTACTGGCCAGTAAAGGCCTTTGACTGGCCAGCACGGACTTTTGCTGGCCAGCCATAGGCCTTTACCGGCCGGTAGGGCCTTTGGCTGGGCAGCACGGACTTTTGCTGGCCAGCCATAGGCCTTTACCGGCCAGTAAAGGCCTTTGACTGGCCAGCACGGACTTTTGCTGGCCAGCCATAGGCCTTTACGGCCGCCTTTACTGGCCAGTGAAGGCCTTTGACTGGCCAGCACGGACTTTTGCTGGCCAGCCATAGGCCTTTACTGGCCAGTAAAGGCCTTTGACTGGCCAGCACGGACTTTTGCTGGCCAGCCATAGGCCTTTACTGGCCAGTAAAGGCCTTTGACTGGCCAGCACGGACTTTTGCTGGCCAGCCATAGGCCTTTACTGGCCAGTAAAGGCCTTTGACTGGACAGCACGGACTTTTGCTGGCCAGCCATAGGCCTTTACTGGCCAGTAAAGGCCTTTGACTGGCCAGCACGGACTTTTGCTGGCCAGCCATAGGCCTTTGACTGGCCGTGGCCTTTGACTGGCCAGCACGGACTTTTGCTGGCCAGCCATAGGCCTTTACTGGCCAGTAAAGGCCTTTGACTGGCCAGCACGGACTTTTGCTGGCTGGCCAGCCATAGGCCTTTACCGGCCAGTAAGGGCCTTTGGCTGGACAGCACGGACTTTTGCTGGCCAGCCATAGGCCTTTACCGGCCGGTAAGGCCTTTGGCTGGACAGCACGGACTTTTGCTGGCCAGCCATAGGCCTTTACTGGCCAGTAAAGGCCTTTGACTGGACAGCACGGACTTTTGCTGGCCAGCCATAGGCCTTTACTGGCCAGTAAAGGCCTTTGACTGGACAGCACGGACTTTTGCTGGCCAGCCATAGGCCTTTACTGGCCAGTAAAGGCCTTTGACTGGACAGCACGGACTTTGCTGGCCAGCCATAGGCCTTTACTGGCCAGTAAAGGCCTTTGGCTGGACAGCACGGACTTTTGCTGGCCAGCCATAGGCCTTTAGCGGCCAGTAAGGGCCTTTGGCTGGACAGCACGGACTTTTGCTGGCCAGCCATAGGCCTTTACCGGCCAGTAAGGGCCTTTGGCTGGACAGCACGGACTTTTGCTGGCCAGCCATAGCTGGACGGGCCTTTACTGGCCAGTAAAGGCCTTTGACTGGACAGCACGGACTTTTGCTGGCCAGCCATAGGCCTTTACTGGCCAGTAAAGGCCTTTGACTGGACAGCACGGACTTTGGCTGGCCAGCCATAGGCCTTTACTGGCCAGTAAAGGCCTTTGACTGGACAGCACGGACTTTTGCTGGCCAGCCATAGGCCTTTACTGGCCAGTAAAGGCCTTTGACTGGACAGCACGGACTTTTGCTGGCCAGCCATAGGCCTTTACTGGCCAGTAAAGGCCTTTGACTGGACAGCACGGACTTTTGCTGGCCAGCCATAGGCCTTTACTGGCCAGTAAAGGCCTTTGACTGGACAGCACGGACTTTTGCTGGCCAGCCATAGGCCTTTACTGGCCAGTAAAGGCCTTTGACTGGACAGCACGGACTTTTGCTGGCCAGCCATAGGCCTTTACTGGCCAGTAGAAGGCCTTTGACTGGACAGCACGGACTTTTGCTGGCCAGCCATAGGCCTTTACTGGCCAGTAAAGGCCTTTGACTGGACAGCACGGACTTTTGCTGGCCAGCCATAGGCCTTTACTGGCCAGTAAAGGCCTTTGACTGGACAGCACGGACTTTTGCTGGCCAGCCATAGGCCTTTACTGGCCAGTAAAGGCCTTTGACTGGACAGCACGGACTTTTGCTGGCCAGCCATAGGCCTTTACTGGCCAGTAAAGGCCTTTGACTGGACAGCACGGACTTTGCTGGCCAGCCATAGGCCTTTACTGGCCAGTAAAGGCCTTTGACTGGACAGCACGGACTTTTGGCTGGCCAGCCATAGGCCTTTACTGGCCAGTAAAGGCCTTTGACTGGCCAGCACGGACTGTTGCTGGCCAGCCATAGGCCTTTACTGGCCAGTAAAGGCCTTTGACTGGACAGCACGGACTTTTGCTGGCCAGCCATAGGCCTTTACTGGCCAGTAAAGGCCTTTGACTGGACAGCACGGACTTTTGCTGGCCAGCCATAGGCCTTTACTGGCCAGTAAAGGCCTTTGACTGGACAGCACGGACTTTTGCTGGCCAGCCATAGGCCTTTACTGGCCAGTAAAGGCCTTTGACTGGACAGCACGGACTTTTGCTGGCCAGCCATAGGCCTTTACTGGCCAGTAAAGGCCTTTGACTGGACAGCACGGACTTTTGCTGGCCAGCCATAGGCCTTTACTGGCCAGTAAAGGCCTTTGACTGGACAGCACGGACTTTTGCTGGCCAGCCATAGGCCTTTACTGGCCAGTAAAGGCCTTTGACTGGACAGCACGGACTGCTGCTGGCCAGCCATAGGCCTTTACTGGCCAGTAAAGGCCTTTGACTGGACAGCACGGACTTTTGCTGGCCAGCCATAGGCCTTTACTGGCCAGTAAAGGCCTTTGGCTGGGCAGCACGGACGTTGCTGGCCAGCCATAGGCCTTTACTGGCCAGTAAAGGCCTTTGACTGGCCAGCACGGACGTTTGCTGGCCAGCCATAGGCCTTTACTGGCCAGTAAAGGCCTTTGACTGGACAGCACGGACTTTTGCTGGCCAGCCATAGGCCTTTACTGGCCAGTAAAGGCCTTTGACTGGACAGCACGGACTTTTGCTGGCCAGCCATAGGCCTTTACTGGCCAGTAAAGGCCTTTGACTGGACAGCACGGACTTTTGCTGGCCAGCCATAGGCCTTTACTGGCCAGTAAAGGCCTTTGACTGGACAGCACGGACTTTTGCTGGCCAGCCATAGGCCTTTACTGGCCAGTAAAGGCCTTTGACTGGACAGCACGGACTTTGGCTGGCCAGCCATAGGCCTTTACTGGCCAGTAAAGGCCTTTGACTGGACAGCACGGACTTTGCTGGCCAGCCATAGGCCTTTACTGGCCAGTAAAGGCCTTTGACTGGACAGCACGGACTTTTGCTGGCCAGCCATAGGCCTTTACTGGCCAGTAAAGGCCTTTGACTGGACAGCACGGACTTTTGCTGGCCAGCCATGGCTGGCCAGCCATAGGCCTTTACTGGCCAGTAAAGGCCTGTGTGACTGGACAGCACGGACTTTTGCTGGCCAGCCATAGGCCTTTACTGGCCAGTAAAGGCCTTTGACTGGACAGCACGGACTTTTGCTGGCCAGCCATAGGCCTTTACTGGCCAGTAAAGGCCTTTGACTGGACAGCACGGACTTTTGCTGGCCAGCCATAGGCCTTTACTGGCCAGTAAAGGCCTTTGACTGGACAGCACGGACTTTTGCTGGCCAGCCATAGGCCTTTACTGGCCAGTAAAGGCCTTTGACTGGACAGCACGGACTTTTGCTGGCCAGCCATAGGCCTTTACTGGCCAGTAAAGGCCTTTGACTGGACAGCACGGACTTTTGCTGGCCAGCCATAGGCCTTTACTGGCCAGTAAAGGCCTTTGACTGGACAGCACGGACTTTTGCTGGCCAGCCATAGGCCTTTACTGGCCAGTAAAGGCCTTTGACTGGACAGCACGGACTTTTGCTGGCCAGCCATAGGCCTTTACTGGCCAGTAAAGGCCTTTGACTGGACAGCACGGACTTTTGCTGGCCAGCCATAGGCCTTTACTGGCCAGTAAAGGCCTTTGACTGGACAGCACGGATGGGGGCTGGCCAGCCATAGGCCTTTACTGGCCAGTAAAGGCCTTTGACTGGACAGCACGGACTTTTGCTGGCCAGCCATAGGCCTTTACTGGCCAGTAAAGGCCTTTGACTGGACCAGCACGGACTTTTGCTGGCCAGCCATAGGCCTTTACTGGCCAGTAAAGGCCTTTGACTGGACAGCACGGACTTTTGCTGGCCAGCCATAGGCCTTTACTGGCCAGTAAAGGCCTTTGACTGGACAGCACGGACTTTTGCTGGCCAGCCATAGGCCTTTACTGGCCAGTAAAGGCCTTTGACTGGACAGCACGGACTTTTGCTGGCCAGCCATAGGCCTTTACTGGCCAGTAAAGGCCTTTGACTGGACAGCACGGACTTTGGCTGGCCAGCCATAGGCCTTTACTGGCCAGTAAAGGCCTTTGACTGGACAGCACGGACTTTTGCTGGCCAGCCATAGGCCTTTACTGGCCAGTAAAGGCCTTTGACTGGACAGCACGGACTTTGCTGGCCAGCCATAGGCCTTTACTGGCCAGTAAAGGCCTTTGACTGGACAGCACGGACTTTTGCTGGCCAGCCATAGGCCTTTACTGGCCAGTAAAGGCCTTTGACTGGACAGCACGGACTTTGGCTGGCCAGCCATAGGCCTTTACTGGCCAGTAAAGGCCTTTGACTGGACAGCACGGACTTTTGCTGGCCAGCCATAGGCCTTTACTGGCCAGTAAAGGCCTTTGACTGGACAGCACGGACTTTTGCTGGCCAGCCATAGGCCTTTACTGGCCAGTAAAGGCCTTTGACTGGACAGCACGGACTGTCGCTGGGCTGGCCAGCCACAGGCCTTTACTGGCCAGCAAGGCCTTTGCCGACTGGACAGCACGGACGTGGGCTGGCCAGCCATAGGCCTTTACTGGCCAGTAAAGGCCTTTGACTGGACAGCACGGACTTTTGCTGGCCAGCCATAGGCCTTTACTGGCCAGTAAAGGCCTTTGACTGGACAGCACGGACTTTTGCTGGCCAGCCATAGGCCTTTACTGGCCAGTAAAGGCCTTTGACTGGACAGCACGGACTTTTGCTGGCCAGCCATAGGCCTTTACTGGCCAGTAAAGGCCTTTGACTGGACAGCACGGACTTTTGCTGGCCAGCCATAGGCCTTTACTGGCCAGTAAAGGCCTTTGACTGGACAGCACGGACTTTGCTGGCCAGCCATAGGCCTTTACTGGCCAGTAAAGGCCTTTGACTGGACAGCACGGACTTTTGCTGGCCAGCCATAGGCCTTTACTGGCCAGTAAAGGCCTTTGACTGGACAGCACGGACTTTTGCTGGCCAGCCATAGGCCTTTACTGGCCAGTAAAGGCCTTTGACTGGACAGCACGGACTTTTGCTGGCCAGCCATAGGACTCTGGCCAGCCAGGCCTTTACTGGCCAGTAAAGGCCTTTGACTGGACAGCACGGACTTTTGCTGGCCAGCCATAGGCCTTTACTGGCCAGTAAAGGCCTTTGACTGGACAGCACGGACTTTTGCTGGCCAGCCATAGGCCTTTACTGGCCAGTAAAGGCCTTTGACTGGACAGCACGGACTTTTGCTGGCCAGCCATAGGCCTTTACTGGCCAGTAAAGGCCTTTGACTGGACAGCACGGACTTTTGCTGGCCAGCCATAGGCCTTTACTGGCCAGTAAAGGCCTTTGACTGGACAGCACGGACTTTTGCTGGCCAGCCATAGGCCTTTACTGGCCAGTAAAGGCCTTTGACTGGACAGCACGGACTTTTGCTGGCCAGCCAGAGGCCTTTACTGGCCAGTAAAGGCCTTTGACTGGACAGCACGGACTTTTGCTGGCCAGCCATAGGCCTTTACTGGCCAGTAAAGGCCTTTGACTGGACAGCACGGACTTTTGCTGGCCAGCCATAGGCCTTTACTGGCCAGTAAAGGCCTTTGACTGGACAGCACGGACTTTTGCTGGCCAGCCATAGGCCTTTACTGGCCAGTAAAGGCCTTTGACTGGACAGCACGGACTTTTGCTGGCCAGCCATAGGCCTTTACTGGCCAGTAAAGGCCTTTGACTGGACAGCACGGACTTTTGCTGGCCAGCCATAGGCCTTTACTGGCCAGCAAAGGCCTTTGACTGGACAGCACGGACTTTTGCTGGCCAGCCAGAGGCCTTTACTGGCCAGTAAAGGCCTTTGACTGGACAGCACGGACTTTTGCTGGCCAGCCATAGGCCTTTACTGGCCAGTAAAGGCCTTTGACTGGACAGCACGGACTTTTGCTGGCCAGCCAGAGGCCTTTACTGGCCAGTAAAGGCCTTTGACTGGACAGCACGGACTTTTGCTGGCCAGCCATAGGCCTTTACTGGCCAGTAAAGGCCTTTGACTGGACAGCACGGACTTTTGCTGGCCAGCCATAGGCCTTTACTGGCCAGTAAAGGCCTTTGACTGGACAGCACGGACTTTTGCTGGCCAGCCATAGGCCTTTACTGGCCAGTAAAGGCCTTTGACTGGACAGCACGGACTTTTGCTGGCCAGCCATAGGCCTTTACTGGCCAGTAAAGGCCTTTGACTGGACAGCACGGACTTTTGCTGGCCAGCCATAGGCCTTTACTGGCCAGTAAAGGCCTTTGACTGGACAGCACGGACTTTTGCTGCTGGCCAGCCATAGGCCTTTACTGGCCAGTAAAGGCCTTTGACTGGACAGCACGGACTTTTGCTGGCCAGCCATAGGCCTTTACTGGCCAGTAAAGGCCTTTGACTGGACAGCACGGACTTTTGCTGGCCAGCCATAGGCCTTTACTGGCCAGTAAAGGCCTTTGACTGGACAGCACGGACTTTTGCTGGCCAGCCATAGGCCTTTACTGGCCAGTAAAGGCCTTTGACTGGACAGCACGGACTTTTGCTGGCCAGCCATAGGCCTTTACTGGCCAGTAAAGGCCTTTGACTGGACAGCACGGACTTTTGCTGGCCAGCCATAGGCCTTTACTGGCCAGTAAAGGCCTTTGACTGGACAGCACGGACTTTTGCTGGCCAGCCATAGGCCTTTACGCTGGCCAGTAAAGGCCTTTGACTGGACAGCACGGACTTTTGCTGGCCAGCCAGAGGCCTTTACTGGCCAGTAAAGGCCTTTGACTGGACAGCACGGACTTTTGCTGGCCAGCCATAGGCCTTTACTGGCCAGTAAAGGCCTTTGACTGGACAGCACGGACTTTTGCTGGCCAGCCATAGGCCTTTACTGGCCAGTAAAGGCCTTTGACTGGACAGCACGGACTTTTGCTGGCCAGCCATAGGCCTTTACTGGCCAGTAAAGGCCTTTGACTGGACAGCACGGACTTTTGCTGGCCAGCCATAGGCCTTTACTGGCCAGTAAAGGCCTTTGACTGGACAGCACGGACTTTTGCTGGCCAGCCATAGGCCTTTACTGGCCAGAGTAAAGGCCTTTGACTGGACAGCACGGACTTTTGCTGGCCAGCCATAGGCCTTTACTGGCCAGTAAAGGCCTTTGACTGGACAGCACGGACTTTGCTGGCCAGCCAGAGGCCTTTACTGGCCAGTAAAGGCCTTTGACTGGACAGCACGGACTTTTGCTGGCCAGCCATAGGCCTTTACTGGCCAGTAAAGGCCTTTGACTGGACAGCACGGACTTTTGCTGGCCAGCCATAGGCCTTTACTGGCCAGTAAAGGCCTTTGACTGGACAGCACGGACTTTTGGTGGCCAGCCAGGCCAGGCCTTTGACTGGCCAGCACGGACTGCGGCCAGCCATAGGCCTTTACTGGCCAGTAAAGGCCTTTGACTGGACAGCACGGACTTCTGCTGGCCAGCCATAGGACTTTGCTCTCCATAAAGTCCTTTTACTAAACAGCTGGCCATTAAATGCACGGACGTTTGCTGGCCAGCCATAGGTCTTTACTGGCCAGTGTCCAGTAAAGGCCTTTGACTGGACAGCACGGACGTTTGCTGGCCAGCCATAGGCCTTTACTGGCCAGTAAAGGCCTTTGACTGGACAGCACGGACGTGGGCTGGCCAGCCATAGGCCTTTACTGGCCAGTAAAGGCCTTTGACTGGACAGCACGGACGTGGCCTGGCCAGCCATAGGCCTTTACTGGCCAGTAAAGGCCTTTGACTGGACAGCACGGACGTGGGCTGGCCAGCCATAGGCCTTTACTGGCCAGTAAAGGCCTTTGACTGGACAGCACGGACGTGGGCTGGCCAGCCATAGGCCTTTACTGGCCAGTAAAGGCCTTTGACTGGACAGCACGGACGTGGGCTGGCCAGCCATAGGCCTTTACTGGCCAGTAAAGGCCTTTGACTGGACAGCACGGACTTTGGCTGGCCAGCCATAGGCCTTTACTGGCCAGCCATAGGCCTTTGACTGGACAGCACGGACTTGGGCTGGCCAGCCATAGGCCTTTACTGGCCAGCAAAGGCCTTTGACTGGACAGCACGGACTTTGGCTGGCCAGCCATAGGCCTTTACTGGCCAGCCATAGGCCTTTGACTGGACAGCACGGACTTGGGCTGGCCAGCCATAGGCCTTTACTGGCCAGCCATAGGCCTTTGACTGGACAGCACGGACTTGGGCTGGCCAGCCATAGGCCTTTACTGGCCAGCCATAGGCCTTTGACTGGACAGCACGGACTTGGGCTGGCCAGCCATAGGCCTTTACTGGCCAGCCATAGGCCTTTGACTGGACGGCACGGACTTTTGCTGGCCAGCCATAGGCCTTTGGCCAGCCAAGGCCTTTGGCTGCGGACCGTTTGCTGGCCAGCCATAGGCCTTTACTGGCCAGCCATAGGCCTTTGACTGGACAGCACGGACTTTTGCTGGCCAGCCATAGGCCTTTACTGGCCAGCCTAGGCCTTTGACTGGACAGCACGGACTTTTGCTGGCCAGCCATAGGCCTTTACTGGCCAGCCATAGGCCTTTGACTGGACAGCACGGACTTTTGCTGGCCAGCCATAGGCCTTTACTGGCCAGCCATAGGCCTTTGACTGGACAGCACGGACTTTTGCTGGCCAGCCATAGGCCTTTACTGGCCAGCCATAGGCCTTTGACTGGACAGCACGGACTTTTGCTGGCCAGCCATAGGCCTTTACTGGCCAGCCATAGGCCTTTGACTGGACAGCACGGACTTTTGCTGGCCAGCCATAGGCCTTTACTGGCCAGCCAGAGGCCTTTGACTGGCCAGCACGGGCACGGACTTTTGCTGGCCAGCCATAGGCCTTTACTGGCCAGCCATAGGCCTTTGACTGGACAGCACGGACTTTTGCTGGCCAGCCATAGGCCTTTACTGGCCAGCCATAGGCCTTTGACTGGACAGCACGGACTTTTGCTGGCCAGCCATAGGCCTTTACTGGCCAGCCATAGGCCTTTGACTGGACAGCACGGACTTTTGCTGGCCAGCCATAGGCCTTTACTGGCCAGCCATAGGCCTTTGACTGGACAGCACGGACTTTTGCTGGCCAGCCATAGGCCTTTACTGGCCAGCAATAGGCCTTTGACTGGACAGCACGGACTTTTGCTGGCCAGCCATAGGCCTTTACTGGCCAGCCATAGGCCTTTGACTGGCCAGCGCGCGGACTTTTGCTGGCCAGCCATAGGCCTTTACTGGCCAGCCATAGGCCTTTGACTGGACAGCACGGACTTTTGCTGGCCAGCCATAGGCCTTTACTGGCCAGCCATAGGCCTTTGACTGGACAGCACGGACTTGGGCTGGCCAGCCATAGGCCTTTACTGGCCAGCCATAGGCCTTTGACTGGACAGCACGGACTTTTGCTGGCCAGCCATAGGCCTTTACTGGCCAGTAAAGGCCTTTGACTGGACAGCACGGACTTTGGCTGGCCAGCCATAGGCCTTTACTGGCCAGCCACAGGCCTTTGACTGGCCAGCACGGACTTTGGCTGGCCAGCCATAGGCCTTTACTGGCCAGCAAAGGCCTTTGACTGGCCAGCACGGACTTTTGCTGGCCAGCCATAGGCCTTTGACTGGACAGCACGGACTTTGGCTGGCCAGCCATAGGCCTTTACTGGCCAGTAAAGGCCTTTGACTGGACAGCACGGACGTGGGCTGGCCAGCCATAGGCCTTTACTGGCCAGTAAAGGCCTTTGACTGGACAGCACGGACTTTTGCTGGCCAGCCATAGGCCTTTACTGGCCAGTAAAGGCCTTTGACTGGACAGCACGGACTTTTGCTGGCCAGCCATAGGCCTTTACTGGCCAGTAAAGGCCTTTGACTGGACAGCACGGACTTTTGCTGGCCAGCCATAGGCCTTTACTGGCCGGTAAGGGCCTTTGGCTGGACAGCACGGACTTTTGCTGGCCAGCCATAGGCCTTTACCGGCCGGTAAGGGCCTTTGGCTGGACAGCACGGACTTTTGCTGGCCAGCCATAGGCCTTTACCGGCCGGTAAGGGCCTTTGTCTGGACAGCACGGACTTTTGCTGGCCAGCCAGAGGCCTTTACTGGCCAGTAAAGGCCTTTGACTGGACAGCACGGACTTTTGCTGGCCAGCCAGAGGCCTTTACTGGCCAGTAAAGGCCTTTGACTGGACAGCACGGACTTTTGCTGGCCAGCCAGAGGCCTTTACTGGCCAGTAAAGGCCTTTGACTGGACAGCACGGACTTTTGCTGGCCAGCCATAGGCCTTTCCTGGCCAGTAAAGGCCTTTGACTGGCCCGGACTTTTGCTGGCCAGCCGTAGGCCTTTGACTGGCCAGCCCGGACTTTGGCTGGACAGCACGGACTTTTGCTGGCCAGCCATAGGCCTTTACTGGCCAGTAAAGGCCTCTGACTGGACAGCACGGACTTTTGCTGGCCAGCCAGAGGCCTTTACTGGCCAGTAAAGGCCTTTGACTGGACAGCACGGACTTTTGCTGGCCAGCCAGAGGCCTTTACTGGCCAGTAAAGGCCTTTGACTGGACAGCACGGACTTTTGCTGGCCAGCCAGAGGCCTTTACTGGCCAGTAAAGGCCTTTGACTGGACAGCACGGACTTTTGCTGGCCAGCCATAGGCCTTTACTGGCCAGTAAAGGCCTTTGCACGGACTTTTGCTGGCCAGCCATAGGCCTCTCCTGGCCAGTAAAGGCCTTTGACTGGACAGCACGGACTTTTGCTGGCCAGCCAGAGGCCTTTACTGGCCAGTAAAGGCCTCTGACTGACGACAGCACGGACTTTTGCTGGCCAGCCATAGGCCTTTACTGGCCAGTAAAGGCCTTTGACTGGACAGCACGGACTTTGGCTGGGCCAGCCAGAGGCCTTTACTGGCCAGGGCCAGCCACGGACTTTGCTGGCCCGGCCTTTCCTGGCCAGCCAAAGGCCTTTGACTGGACAGCACGGACTTTTGCTGGCCAGCCATAGGCCTTTACTGGCCAGTAAAGGCCTTTGACTGGACAGCACGGACTTTTGCTGGCCAGCCATAGGCCTTTACTGGCCAGTAAAGGCCTTTGACTGGACAGCACGGACTTTTGCTGGCCAGCCAGAGGCCTTTACTGGCCAGTAAAGGCCTTTGACTGGACAGCACGGACTTTTGCTGGCCAGCCAGAGGCCTTTACTGGCCAGTAAAGGCCTTTGACTGGACAGCACGGACTTTGGCTGGCCAGCCAGGGGCCTTTCCTGGCCAGTAAAGGCCTTTGACTGGACAGCACGGACTTTTGCTGGCCAGCCAGAGGCCTTTACTGGCCAGCCAAAGGCCTTTGACTGGCCAGCACGGACGCTGCTTTGCTGGCCAGCCATAGGCCTTTACTGGACAGGGCCTTTGCCTGGCCAGCCATAGGCCTTTGACTGGACAGCACGGACTTTTGCTGGCCAGCCAGAGGCCTTTCCTGGCCAGTAAAGGCCTTTGACTGGACAGCACGGACTTTTGCTGGCCAGCCAGAGGCCTTTACTGGCCAGTAAAGGCCTTTGACTGGACAGCACGGACTTTTGCTGGCCAGCCAGAGGCCTTTACTGGCCAGTAAAGGCCTTTGACTGGACAGCACGGACTTTTGCTGGCCAGCCAGAGGCCTTTACTGGCCAGTAAAGGCCTTTGACTGGACAGCACGGACTTTTGCTGGCCAGCCAGAGGCCTTTGACTGCGCACGCTCGCTGGCCAGCAAAGGCCTTTGACTGGACAGCACGGACTTTTGCTGGCCAGCCAGAGGCCTTTCCTGGCCAGTAAAGGCCTTTGACTGGACAGCACGGACTTTTGCTGGCCAGCCAGAGGCCTTTCCTGGCCAGTAAAGGCCTTTGACTGGACAGCACGGACTTTTGCTGGCCAGCCAGAGGCCTTTCCTGGCCAGTAAAGGCCTTTGACTGGACAGCACGGACTTTTGCTGGCCAGCCAGAGGCCTTTCCTGGCCAGTAAAGGCCTTTGACTGGACAGCACGGACTTTTGCTGGCCAGCCAGAGGCCTTTACTGGCCAGTAAAGGCCTTTGACTGGACAGCACGGACTTTTGCTGGCCAGCCAGAGGCCTTTCCTGGCCAGTAAAGGCCTTTGACTGGACAGCACGGACTTTTGCTGGCCAGCCAGAGTAAGGCCTTTCACTGGCGCATGGCCAGCAAAGGCCTTTGACTGGACAGCACGGACTTTTGCTGGCCAGCCAGAGGCCTTTCCTGGCCAGTAAAGGCCTTTGACTGGACAGCACGGACTTTTGCTGGCCAGCCAGAGGCCTTTCCTGGCCAGTTAAGGCCTTTGACTGGACAGCACGGACTTTTGCTGGCCAGCCAGAGGCCTTTCCTGGCCAGTTAAGGCCTTTGACTGGACAGCACGGACTTTTGCTGGCCAGCCAGAGGCCTTTCCTGGCCAGTAAAGGCCTTTGACTGGAC
>NW_026126686.1:0-54471 GCF_943737965.1 Phodopus roborovskii | reverse complement strand
ATTAGGTTGCCCTTAAGTATTTGAATTGTATAGCATTTTGTTTGAGTACATTTGCACCTCTACTCCAAATCACCCTTAATGAATGCATATTGCTATTTAATGAAAATGCTATGTTTTTCAAAATTTTAATCTGGAGTATGACCATTTGTGCAGAAGACTGGAGGGAGAAGGCATCTATTTGTTCCGTGACAGAGAATAGTTTGCCTGATACCTCTTAAAGATAGGTGCTGTCTTGCCACCTTGAAGTGCTAATGAGTAGCAGCCACTCTTACAAAGACAGTGGCAGAGGGCTGCAAGGGACCCAGGTAGTATTAATAGTCCAAAAACGTGTACGTGGAATAAATGGAAATGTTCTCTCCAGACCGATGCAGGTAGCATACACAGGGAAGACTAGAAGAATGCTAGTAATGACACATTCTGAGGTGGTATACACTGGGTAGGTTTTGGAGGTATTAAGGTACCAATTGTTGCACTAACTTCCTGATAAATGATAATTATTGTTTTAATACTGATGCAACTATATTTATATAACAAAGGAGTTCACAAAAAGAAACATTTGGAAAAACATTTCCCATTTATTTCATTTTTTATAACAAATACTGATTTTAAAAGGTTGAATATATATATATATATATATATATATATATATATTCAAAAATGTAACAACTTTTCTTTTATTTCTCCTTATCACAACACACCCATTTCTGATTCATTTCTCTCATCTCATTATCATACCAAAACTACTCTACAGTCTTACATGATAAATTTATAGATCTCTAGTAATCCAGTTATGACACAGCCCTACGCTATTTATTTTTGGTACCTAGGAAAAGCTAAGGGAAATTGAGTCTTTGACTCATAAAGCCACTGCTAAGCTTATGAACTCCTTCTCGTCCAAATCACACCAAGCCTAAATTGATTAAAGGAGAAAGGCGTTTCCGGGCTTAGTTCCTGTTTCTGTCTTGTGTGTTGCAGAGCAGAATCTGATCCAGGACACTTGAACTCAACCAAGGGATAAGTCAGAGACCTAAAGTTTATAACGAATCTCTCCTGCCATGGTGGACAAGCAAAGCCTGTGCTTTGTGCTCTGGTCCGGGAAATCTGGAGTTTGTCAGTCTGGTGAATATTCCAGTTGTAAAAGGTTATCAAAGCTGAGTGTGGCAGGCTAGTCCAAGCGGACACCATCTTGGTTTTTCTCTACTTATTCATTTGCCTCTCAACAACCTACAATCAGTGCATTTTACCGAAGAAACAGCTCCTGGGGCAAAAGTTTAAATAAATATTAATTGGAGGTTCAGAAACCCCAACCAACAGACTAGGAAAGGATACAAGGAAGGAAAGGCAACCAATGAAAACATTCAGCAAATGTTTGAGGTTTGCAACACAAACCAACCCCTGCACTTACTGACAAAAAAACAAACAAACTGGATAGTCTCTCAGGTGCTTCTTGCCTGGGCCTGCCCTATGATCTCCACTGTCAGTTGGAACTCTGATAAGTCTAATTGCTCTTCACTGGCCAAACACAGTGACTACTTTATGGTGTTTTAATGAGAAATGCTCCTCCCTGAGTCATCTCTCGTCTTCGAACAAGGTACTTAAACCTGTAGTTCTCAAGCCTTCCTAAGCTAGAACCCTTTAAGGCAGTTCCTCGTGTTGTGGATACACCCAAAGCCTCAAATTATCTTGTTGATACTTCTATGGCTGTAACTTTGCTATTGTTATGAATCGTAATGTAAATATCTGATGTATGAGATATCTGAAATAGACCATTATAGATTTGAGAACCACCTGGCTTAGAGTCCCAGGACCCAAAAGAAATACAAAACCTTAACCCAGCTACAGATTCAAGAATTTGATTAGGTCATGTTTGTTAATTGCCCAAGGACAATACAAACCATATGACGGACAGGCTGTGAGTTTCTGACTAGTTAGTAATGATCACCACCTGCTATACTGAATGATTGGAACCTAATCTGATGGGGCAGTTCTGTATTACTCTAAGTTTCAGGAATTAATCCACCCAGCCCTTGAGCTATTTATTACACAAGCTCTAAGTCATTGGAGGCTTCTCCAGGATGGCAGAGGCCAGCAATTGTTGCAGACACCACAGCTAGGGAATCTCCTAGAACAACTAGAATTAGTAAGTCTCAAGGGTAATTACAGGACTTTTTGTAAACTATGCAACCACACAGAATTTACTCTTCAGACTGATTCTGGGATCTTAAAGGTAAGTAATTGACATTGCCCACCTTTTAACTTGAACTCTTCTTGCCTGGTTGTTGTCAACCCCCTTCCTTCTCTTCCCTTTCCTTCCTTCCTTCCCTTTCTTCCCTTCCTTTCTTTTAGCTTAGGAGACAGTAAAATGCTGATGTAGCATTCACTAACCATTACCTATCTTCTGTTTAACAAATGTCAGAGTTCCCCACAGATCCCATTTCAAACCCCTGAGAATTTAAGCCAAAAGTCCACTTAATTATTAAATACTCTGATCCTCATAAATATTGTTCTTCATAAACGGTGAGACTCATGAGCCTGGCTTTGAGCACAAGTGGCAGGTCTTCCTGTCACACCCACGGCCATGAACAAGGCAAATGTCTTCAAAAACAGAAGCACCACAGAGCTTCAGCCAACATGTGCTAACATTCTGAACCAGGTATTACCAACCAATCATTTTGGCATTAGAAATGTAGATGCTTTTGTTTCTGTGTGCATATGTTCAGCTGTGGTCATGAACTCTGACCAGATATGAGTTGAAATCCTGATTGGCCAGAAGCCAGCTTGGAACAGTTCATGTCAGCCCTGAGTCTCTTTTCCTACTGCACAAAATGAGGGTGGGAGTATTTGAGAACTAAAGAACTGTAGTAGAGATTGATACTCTTAGGCAACATTGCACAGGATGGTCAGTACTAGCAGTTGGGGGTAGGAGGTGGGCAATACACAACGATGAATAGTCAACGAGCTTGAGCTAATAATTATTTTAGGGACAATATTCTGAAGAAATATAAATATGGTTTATTCATATCCAGATGTTAGTTAATATCTTAGGAATGTTGACTATAAAAATTGCAAACAAGTGGTATTGACTCTCAGTGGAGACTCACTTTTTGCAGTGAGTCTTGGTAAGAAGTAAATTTCCCAGTGAACACAGACACTGATTTATAAGACCCACATCCACACCTACATGTAAACAAAATAACTATACATACATATGTGCAACCCAAAATAGTCTCCCAAAATAGCATTCAGTGTGGTATTTTGCACTCTGTGGTAATTTGGTTTATTAAATCAATGGCATGAATTAATAACTTCCCTCTCTTGACCTTCTTGAAAAAAAATACCATATAACCAAGTCTATAATTAGACAGTTACAGAGAGGGAAATGCATGCCTCTCATTTCCAGCTGATGTTCAGCCAATCCTGCCCTGTAGTCAAACTCCTTTATGTATGAAAGGAAACAGAGACAATTCCAAACCTACTTACAGATTCGAAAGCTCACTGCATACCCCTGATCGCTAGTCCTGGTGTTGCCTACTCATTGTCTCCTAACAGTGTAAGATACAGAGAATGTGTGCTCTTGCCTGAGATGATAGAACCTCCTGAGACCCGATGTTCTTCTGCCTGTTGTGGAAGTGGGAGGCAGGAGGCCAGAGCAAGTAAGGAATATTACCTGTGAGGAAACTCCTGCAAACACTATAATGAAGGTCATGGCCCCTGTTCCTTTTACCCAATTTGTGGTTTTAAATCAGCATATGGTGCAGGTGCATCTAAATTAGTGCTTGACAAAGGAATATATGTCATGTTGTAGGGACATCAGATGAAGGCTACATTAAGTATTTTTTCTATGGTAAGGCGGTACCTATACCACAAAAATCACCTGAGCGTGGTTCACTTGCCCTCTCTCAACATTTTTAACTTGCTCCAGCTGTGATCATGGAAATGTAACTTTGTCCTGATGTGCATTCTTTATGTTTCTTGGGTTAACTGTACTCTTGGAGGTGCATACTTGATAGGCTAGAGACTTTACAAGATAGCACTAAACAAGAGCTTTGAGATTAGGAGGCAGGAGCTGCTCAGTAATGTAAATGTAGACAAATACATTTAAAAAATAAAAACATCTGTGTATATTACTGTGATTAAAAAACATTTAAGTACCAATGAAAGTTATTTTGAGGGATCTGGGGGTTTGGTTCAGCAGTTAAAAGAACCAGCACTCTCAAAGCAGACAAGGGTGCTATGCACCCACCGTGATGGCTTCTATCTGCCTATAACTCCGGTTCCAGGAGATCTGACACCATTTTCTGGCCTCTGCGGTACCGGTGCATTTATGCAGTGCACTCACATATACATGCTGGCAAAATGCTAATACAGGTAAAATAAAAATAAGAAAATCATTTTTAAAATGTGTAAGTTAATTTTGAATTTCTTTTTCCTTTCTTATGCTTCATTTGAACCAAAAAAAAAAAAAAAATCACAGATAGGTGTCACATTTTATAGTTTATTATCAGAAAGATTTCCAATTATTTAAATGATCCAATACCTCACCCATTGCCACTTTCTACTGTTTGCAAGTGTGAGGTAACCAGTAGAAATGCAAATACTCCCCCACTCCCTACTCTCTTATTTAATCAAAAGTTTCCAGGCATCTTTCCACTTAACCAACAACGGTAAAAGGCTCTCTCTTAACAAACATCATCTGCAAACAGGCTACTATTTTTACTAATTCTAGAATTTTTGTGTTGCATGAAACCTATTGACTTACATCCAGCAGTAAAAAGTCATGAGAAATATCTATAAAGAATTACGCAAGTGTTGCTCTTCCAGGAAAAGAAAAAGAAGAGACCAACAATTTCTGCTCTGTTTGGTTGCAATTTAATCAAGGAAAAAAAAAGAGGAACTTTTACTTGGGGCCTCTTTTAAATCATCAGGCACAGTTTTTAAGCAAGGTCTTGATGAAGGATAATGTAGCAGTTTTTTTTTTTTTTGGTTTTGTTTTGTTTTTGTTTTTGTTTTTTAACCTTGTGAGGCACCCATCCAGCACATCCAGTTCACATCCTTAATACTGTGTCTAAGTGTGCTCTCTTAACTTTGATGTTGATGTCCTTAGCATCCACTCAAGCTTCCCCTTGTGGTTAATGTGTCATAAGAGTCTATTTCCAGTCATTTTATGGCAGGTTTGTTGAAGCTTCCAATTGGCATAGTGCATATACTTCCATCCCATTCTCATATTATTACTCAGGCTACACATTCTCCCTCGGAAGAGCCAAGTTACTTCATGTAAGATCTATTTATAAAAATCTCACTTTAGGCTTTTAATGCAGTGCTTGGATGTTGCATTTAACGGCTTGAGCTTAATTCTAGTCTTGAAATCTTCTCATTCAAATACAACACTTTCCAACCTTCTCATTTCCTGATGACTTGCCAAATAACTGATTACCTGAGAAGCTAAATACATCTAAAATAAAAGGCAAACTATCCTAATACCTGCCCCACTTCCCCACAGTGGACTGATCTGGGAAAACTAACAACATGAACTAAAGCATACTTTGTGACACTAACACAATCTAGCAGTCAAAACAAGCTTCTAGAAAAATATAGAAGTTTCAAGTAATTCTGTGGTTCTGGAATGTATAACTCATACACAACAAGGACTCGAGAGGGACAGTTAGATATGCAGAAAATGTCAAGAACAAAACAATGCAAAGTGATGCACACCTTTAATCCCAGCACTCTGGAAGCAGAGGCAGGCAGCTTGGTCTACAGAGTATGTTTCCAGGACAGCCTTGGTTGCACAGAGAAACCAAGCCTGAGAGAGGGGGGAGGCAGAGGGGGAGAGAGAGAGAGAGAGAGAGAGAGAGAGAGAGAGAGAGAGAGAGAGAGAGAGAACAAGACAATGGGAACCACCATGGACAGATAATTGTACAAACTTCCAAATGCCAAATAATAAAAACTCACAAGGTGTATTTTTAAAGGCTCTTCCCAAATGGAAAGGGAAGATTATAAGTACACACCTTGAAAAGTAAAGTATTTTTTTGCAAATGAGGAAATGTGAGCCTTGGAACCCACATTCTCTTTGCAAATGTGGAAGTCTAGCTCATCCAAGCTGGTGATGGGCTTTTAGTGGCACTAAATAAGGAATGGCAATAGCTGAGAGAGTGGAGGACTTTGATTTGCATTTCATATGTTAGCTGAATCACATGCTTTTTTTCATCTCTGGACTCCTCCTGAAGCCTCTTGGGTCCTCCCAGGAAATCTTTCAGAGTGATTTGATACTAACAGTCTGTCCTGCTTCAAATGGCTCCCAAGAATTTTCCTCTCTCCAACTCCCAATTCTCACTCAGGCTTTAAAAACTTTAAAAACCTTACAAATATTATCTCATTAGTAACTATTACTCTATTGGGGTAAGAATTGCACACAAACCCACAACCCCCATTTTGTAAGCAGATATTAAATAAGTTGACCCTGACCATTAGGCCAACAAATTCTAGGTCCAGAATTCAACTGAAATTTTAAGAAACAAAAACAAAACAAAACCTAGTCAAAAGCCCAGGTTTATTCAGGCTATGCTACATTATTTTACATGTGAAAGGACACACAAACCGCATCTACTAATGGGTTCCATTTTATTCTGTGCCGTCATAGAAAAGGTAAAGGTAAGGACCCATTCCTTGAGGATTATGCAGACATATTCTATGCAATGTCCTGCTTTTGGTGCTCAGAGGAAAGAATCAACAATACATTCTGTTAAGATGAAGTCATAGTCCAGAAACACTTTACTACAATAAACAACACAGTGCTTATATAGTCCTACCCAAAGAGCTACTGAAGGCACAGAGGTAGAGATGACCAACTTCTTACATTTTTCCAGGGAAATGTTCAGAAAAGATGAAAAATGGTCAAAAGTCTTGAGGAACAAGTAAACCTTCACAAAAAGTAAGAAAGGCAGAGGAAGGTGGTGCCCATGTTTTTGGAAGTTTGTGGTTGCTGCTATCACTGCTGCCACCATTTAACTTAGAAGCTGTAAGTGACCAAGTCCAATGCTAAGAATATATGTCAAAAAAAAAAGTCCTAAAAGAGAAGGTTAGAACAGAGGCACAAGAAAATCAGGGAGGTGGCAAGGTAGTCTGCAGTCCTGCTCAACTCCTTGAGAATAAGTATTTTTGGAAACGTATTGCCTTCTCTCCCCCAACACCCCACCTTTTACTGATTCATTTCATATCTGTTTCCTTTAGTTAAATTAAGCCAGGTCCTTCCAATCCTAATATTTCCCAGGATCTGTGAAAGGCCATTTGCTAGGGTGCCACAACAGAGAAGACAGAGAAAGAGAGAAAGTAGGGAGGAGAGTTTGGAAAGAAAGAAATAAGGGAGGAAGAGGGTTATTTTAGTTCCTGTAGCAGTAATTTTTTTTTCCAGGTCAATCTTAACAGTGCTTTGTTGCTTTTAGGAAATGTGTAAACTCTAGAGGAATTGGGGGCCACATGGAATGAAGAGCCAGTAAAAGGGAACTGAGAATGAGACCAGACCATCTTGACAAAAAAAAAAAAAAAAAAAAAAAAAGGCCAGAAGGAGACCTGGGTGGCATCCAGTTGACTATACAAGATAGCAAGGAAAGGAAATATATATATATATATATATATATATATATATATATATATATATATATATGTAATTCTGATGTAGGACCATTGTAAAGAGTTGAAGATCACATATGCCACTCAGGATGTCTGCTGGCATCCGGAGATGCACCCCAGAGGAAGGGCAGGACTGGAGAGGGGTGTGGGGAAACTGTATATGGCGCTGACTGATAGAGGTCCCTTGGGTTTTCTTGGTGTCAAAATGTAAGAGCATGGAGCTGGAGGTGTCCACAAAGCCTTCAAGAGAGGACCAAGCAATCATCGGGGAATAGCAAGAAGGTGGTGGTTCTGATGGTTTTTAAGGAGGTTGTGGGCAATGGTTTTGCAAACCTTGGAGAGATCAAGAGGAATTGAAAAATGGAGCAACCCACCAAAATTTAGGATAAACTCAGAAAAACAAATATTGAGTGATTTCTGTCATAGTTTTTTTTTGACAAAATGGGCAAGTTGGGAACCAAAAGGAAAGTAGGATAAGAGAGAAGATGATCAACATTTTACATAAGTATGAAAATGCCAAGAGGAAACACATTATTTTGTACAATTAATATATGTTCATAAACACTTAAGTAGCTAAGCATTTCTGTGTTCTCTTGAGAGACAAGGAGAATAAATAATTAGGACCAAATGAGAATAAATAAGAAGAAATCTGTTAAGGGAGCATGAGAAGATCCTGAGTTTTGTTTTCTTTGCTTTCTTCTTCTTTTTCTCCACCGCCTCCCTCCTCCTCTGTCCACTTCCTCTTCATTTATTTATTTATTTATTTATTTATTTATTTATTTATTTAATAGTTAAGACCTTATTACAGTAGTGGGAACTGTGGGTCTGCCTTCAGATGTGACAATGTCCCCTGAGAGATCCCCAGGGCTGGTGCACAGCCATCACTTAGCAAACACTGTGAATGAGTAAATGATTCTGCAGCATAAGCACATATGTAGAAATATATACATGGATATTTTTGGATAGCTTTATAAATCTAACTTGAAAAGAAATGGCCTTCTATAGCCCTCAGCCCTAAACAGAGCCAAAAATAACAATAAGCTTTGCTGACACTGAGCATCGTATAAGATCATAACTGTGACATATTAGTTCATTTGGCCATGCCCTGTGTACCCAAAGCCAAACCATCAGCAGAATAATTGGCTTTTGTGAAAGCTAGAATAATATAAAACACAGAAAACTTCATTTCCATAAAAGAAATCCCATGCCACCCTTACCACATGACCTTCATCTACTATCACTGTTTTGCTACAAAAATGCATCATGCCTCACAACACTAATGTTCAGAGAGTGGAATACTTCCATTTCCAGCAGCAACACCAACAAAAATCAAGTAAGATCAGGCAGTATGTGAAGAAGGTGGAGTTAAGATTCTCATGCAAGAAAAACCAATCTGGAAATCTGCTGATGAGCAACAATTATAACCTATGTAGACTTTTACAAAATAATAGTTAAAAAAAAGAAAAAAAATGAAAAAAAAAGAAAGAAAGAAAGAAGGAAAAAAAGGTTGTTACAAAAAAAAATGTAAACTAATTAAAGAGTACAGGACCTTAGATCTAGGAAAATTAGGATGTTACTTTCTGTAATTTCTCTATGCCTTTGAACAGAAATTGAATAAATAGCTCCATTTCCAAAAGAGCAGATGACACTGTCTGAGGCTTTGGTTGTTGTTTTGAAAGTTAACACTAGTGCTAGCATTTTCATCTTCCACAGTCTGGTGCACTCCCTCAAAATTATATTTACAAAAACAAAAAATAGGCATACAAAAACTACTGAACTTAAAACGCAATTGACAACTGAAATTGCTGTCCTAAAGCCATCCCATGTCATAATCCCAGCACTAAGGATGTTGGGGTAAGAATGCTACCATGTTCAAGGTCAGCCTTGGATACAAAGTTCTGATAGGGATACAGGATTCAAATGTGAGACACTGTCTGAAAATATATAGAGATATGTATGATATATGCATATAAATACACACACACACACAAGTATGTATTAGTGCAGTAAGTTCCCTGTAGCCTGTAATTTAGAGCCTATCTCATAGCTAAAGGAAATTCTCAGTTGCAGTCAAAGATTCTCCCCATCTGAAAACGCAAATGCCAAGTTGAGAATCTTTTGGCTGTCCCCCTTGTGGAAACTACAGAAGATATTCCTAGTGTTCACTCATTGTAAGGAATGGCCAAATGAACACAAACTTTCACCTTTTAGAAGTACTAAGAGTTATCAAAGAGAGGGAGAAATGTGGCTGCAGCTGGCAGAGGACAACTGAAGTTTGTGGATGGAGAATCACTGATACCCCTAGAGAAACATCATCAAAGAAGTTGACTCGATTGCAAGCCTGAAGCTTCAAGAAGGACCTTGAAGAAAGGAGCATGTAGAGGATTGCCTTCATGTGTCCCCCATCAAAATGGTTTTCTCTCTGTATGTACAAATGGTGCTCTTAAGTACTTATGACCATGCTGCCAAATGTGTTTGATCCCTGTGATGATTTCTCAAAAACCTCCATAGATGGCTCCAGATTCTGGCAAGAAGGACTTCAATTTCAATAAAGTCCTAAATCGATGACTATTCATTAAAAATAGTAACATCACTTTAACCATGCAAATTGTGTAATTAAGTGTATATAGTGCCCATGAAATGCTTAAAATCAAGGCCCACAGGATGCCAAACCTCTTTTCTTAGTTAGTTGATTGGTGTTGGCATGGGGTCCTTTAACTCTAAAGGATCACAGAAATGTCCTTTATGCCAGGTAAAGTAGACATTCCAAATATATATGTATACATATATGTGTGTGTGTGTGTGTGTGTGTGTGTGTGTGTGTCGCAGACCTCTCAGTGGGGCAACAGGTCTGATGGGGAGACCAAGACTGGATGATCATCAGGTCAGGAGTGGCTTCGGCTGACAGACACAAACACACTCGAGGAGGTTTGCAACTGCTGCGATTTTTACTTTAGAGTATGGGTTTTTATACAGAAAGTTCAAGGAACGGATCTTTGGTCACAGTTTACAGACATATTATAAAAATGTCAGTAATTCCTTTGAAGCATGAGATAAAAAAAAAAAAAAACACCTATTTTGACATGCCTGTGGTCAGTGTACCGAGAGATTTGGTTTACTGAGTTTAGAGAAAAGTCATTGTCTCTGATCAAGGTAAACTGTTAACAGCATTGATAAGAACTCTTGCTTTGCTTTACTAGTTTTAGAGGATAGTCGTAAACTTAACAAGCATTGATAAGAACTCTTGCATTGCTTTGCTAATTTTAGACAGTATTATTAAGAACTCTTGTACTGTTTTCCTTTTAGGGTAAATCCCACCTTCACTGAGGCTTGGCAGGGTTATCTTGTGGGCGAATTTCTACAGCTTTACTTATGTTAATTCTATCAGGCCTAGGGCTGACACCTGGAGTCTCAACCAGCACTGTAGAGTATGCAATTAAGGGCACAGAGGACAGCGTCCATTTGCTGATTGTTAAGTCTTATCTCTTTCAGTTTCTGAAACTATATCTAAGTGTTCTCCAGACTTCTTTGAACTAACAATGGAGCTACAGGCCAAATCACCCATGATCAAAGCATTATTGTTATTAGTCGCACAAAATATTTACCCAGCACCCATTCCAATCAGCCAGCCAAGTAGGCACCTGCAGGACCTGGCCACTTTCTTTCCAGGAGGCGTAACCACTTGTGGTGTGAACCTCTGGACAGGTAGCCATTCGAGATTCCTCTCAGCCATTGCTACACTGTCCCCACTGGGGCTGGTGTGGCATATATATATATATATATATATACATATGTATATATATGTGTGTATATGTTTATGTATGTATATATTTATATGGGGACAGCTATAAGGGAAGTGATGGCTGATAAATGAAGGTGATTTCAGACATCATTCAACACATTCATCAAATGTGTTCATCTCCTAGACCTATCAGAACAAGTTACCTAAAATACCAACTTTGCTTTTTTCTTGGTTCTAGAGGCCAGAGTTCAAAGTCCTGGGATTACTAGAAGGCAAGCAGATGCCCTTTTAACTCCTGAATTTGAAGGACAAGGGGAAGGAATGTAAGTTCAAAGCTGATTAGGCTACCTAATGAGTTCCAGTCTAACCTGAATACCTGCCTCAAAAAAAAAACCAAGGGCCAACATGTCCACTCAACAATGAAGCACTTACTTGTCTTGCATCCATAAGACCAATGTATCATGGAGGGTTGTCCCCCTCTGAAGTCCAGAAAGAGAAAGCTGTTCTGTGCCAGTCCCCTTCTGATGACTACCAGTCACCCATGGTATTGTAATTCAAAGTCACATAAACTATTCTGTTGCTCTTAAATGTTCTTTCCTGTGTCTTTGTATTTCAAATGTCCTACTTCCTTGTCTTACAAGCACACCAGTGATTACATTTAGAGTCCACCTGAATTTATCTGCATGCCCTTAATTGATTACATATTTAGATCTTCACAAATAAGTTTGATATGCACAGGTTCTAGGCAATAAGAGGAAAATGCATCATTTTAAAAGACATATATCTACTTATTATTACAAAATTGAATTATATACCAAAACTACATAAACTTTTTATAAAGATGGCCCAAGGATTACAAAGTATAAAGCATTTTTCTTACACCTTGTATTAACCAATCCCCATTTGTAAGGCGAAGCCCCCACTATGTAGCTCAGGGCTGGCTTAGGAACCCCTGCCTCTTCCTGCTTCACCTTCCTGAACACCCTGAAGTTGTAAGAACTTATAGGTGTGTTTTATCACATTCAATGCTTTTATTCTTTTAAAGTATGTATTGTAAATTATTATCATTTTCAGACTAGAAGATACAGAGGGTCTAAGTGGCAATATTATTTCTATACATTAGAGTTGATGCAGTCTGTGTGGTTAGATAGACAACTGAAGTATTTTAAGGATTTAACTCAGAAAAATTACAGACCCAATTCAGGAATTCCTGGCATATAGGCCAGCACTATAATCTGTGGGCCAATGTAGAGAATAAAAATAGCACAGTGACAGATGTCCCTTTAGTCAACACTGCCTAAAAGTATACCCAATTATTAGCAAACTAGACTAAGTATCATCCCACTTAAACTGTCTCAAATATATGGTCAATAATTATGCTTATCCAGCCTTACAGACTACAGCCAGGATTTCTGAATCTTCTTCGAATCCCCCATGACAGCGCCCCTTGACAGCAGGAAGTAGTTTGGAAAGAACAACGCCCAAATTCCCAAATATTGTGTATAAATGTTTGTTTTCATTTAATTGGACTTTGTTATAAAAAAAATAATAATTATGCTTATCTCAAGTCCAATATACTCTTTACATATTAAAGATTTTAATGCCAAGGTATTATATATTTTTTATCAACTTAATATTTTCTATCTTCCACATAGAAAGCATATTGTAATCAATTAGAAGTTTTGTCTGTAAAATCATAGTTTACCGCTGTATTTCTCCACAATATTTCATTATATTGTTCAGTTCTTTATAGATGTATAGTCATTTTCAGAAGACTCCAGTGTCTTTCTAAAATAATCTTGCTTAAACTTCCTTGGCACTTCCCATGACATCTGAATCGGTCCCTGGCGTACAGGACATTCACCATTCAGATTTGACCGAACTCTATGAAATGGCTAGCCTTCACATGGCAATGCAAAAGGAATTCATTGAAAATTTGTTTCATTCAATATGTTGTTTTCACTGAAATTGCTATGTACTGTGCCTTGGTTTCTTGATTTGAAAACTGGAATGTCTAACACTATCTGCTTCAAAGGACAGTTCCTTAAATAATAACAATGACATTTGTAAATTGTTCTGAAAAGGGACTTCTTTAGTAGTGGTGTTGGGATTATTATTGCTAAGTATCCCTTCATGTTGGTTGTAATGACAGAGGCATAAGATTCTAGCTACTTGGGTGGCTGAGGCATAAGAATACAAGTTCAAAGCCAGCCTGGACAATTTATGAAAACCATAGCTCAAAATTAAAAAATTAAAAAAAGGACTAGAGACAATGTTCAATGGTTAAGCCCTTGTTCAATATGTGCAAGGCTCAAGATTTGAAGCCAGAGAGTGTACCACAAACCAATCTACCCTTCCTCAGGAGTTTTAGGAAGAAACACCCTTGTCTTTTTTTTTTTTTTTTTTTTTTTTTTTAAATCTGGAAACTTGAGTGAACTAGCTGAGCTTCTTGGGTTTCCTTCCCTTGGCTTTCCTTGCTGTGGGCAAATGAGTCTTTATTCTTTAAAGTGAACACAACAGCTTATAGAATAGCCTTCCTACTGATAACAGCAGCAATCTTTAATTCCTAGAAAGGAAGCTTTGGTGAGATGTGACAAACTATTCTATTTAATTTTCTGACATTCAATTAAAATTCTTGAAACCAAAAACTACAATAAAAATGTTACTTGTTTATGAATGTTCTTAGGGAATAGTCATCAGGTTGCAAAGGCTAACATAGTTCCCATTTAAGGTTTTAATTCACTTGCACCAAGGCATAGAAATTATGACCTTTCTTGCCCTTAAAGATGTTTTCCCTTGTGACCTTCCTCATATATAAAATTTGTCTAAATCACAGCTTACAAAACATCATGAAGTAAGAATGTTTTTTTTTTTAAAGATGCATCCGAGTAGCCACAGCCAACTCAAAGCAGATATCAAAAGTAAAATATTCCTCTTTTTGTGTTGTGTTTTACTTCCATCAGTTGAGAGCACATGTCTATCCTCCTCTTCCTGAAGTCATGATAAAATCAGAGCACTCTCCATGGCTGCTGTATAGGTCCATGGTGTTAGGGGGGACATGTCCCCCTCTTCCACATAATGAATTATGCTGAACACCCTTCCACAGCCTGTTGACAACTGCTGACACTTGGGACTTAGGAAACAATATCTCACTACAGAAACGCTTTCAGAAGCGAAGCCCAGGAACTCTATTATATTTTCGCAAATGCTTTTGCAGACATGGGAGATATGAAGTTGAGAAAGAAGTAATTAAATGAAAAGGTTACAGATGAAAAAAAGTCTGAAGAAAAAAAGAAGCAGAACCCTGGGAATAGCACCAGATGAAGTAGCCAGAGGCATTTGGCCTTTTCTGAACAATTTTAGAACAGAACTTTCGGCAATCAGAAGAGGTGGTTACTGGAGTATCCTGCTTCATGGAGTGAAGCGAGGGTTTTGTTTCACCAGTGTGTTTTTGACTTAAACAGTTCTCAAAGACTTTCAGTTTTTACATTCCCCCCCCCACAGGTTTCTATCATCCCATCATTACCCTTCAATCCACTTATTGTCTCATTCACTCAACATTTATTGTGACCTTACTGTATGCCAGCCACCAATCTAAAAAAGGGGGTGAGTTTATATATGCAGCAAGGTATAAATTTTATGTAAAATAAAACATGGTAACCATTGTTCCCAGGGCTCCAGATTCCGTGCAAAAGACAAGCAGTAGATCTGATAAGCAGATACCCTGTGTTGAAAAGTAAGAGAGCTGTGAGCATACGCTAAAGCACTGTGGTAAGGGAGCTGGGCACACATGCTACTGTAAGTGTAATGGTTCCACTAAAATAATCCAAGCAAGGACAGGGCTGACGACTAGGCTGCCACTGTTACTGTTGGGACATGTGATGTGTGTGTGTGTGTGTGTGAGTGTGTGTGTGTGTGTGTGTGTGTGTGTGTGTGTGTGTGTGTGTGCTTATGTGAATGTGAGAACTCATGTACTATGATGCAGAGGCTGGAGAACATTGTCCTGTGTCTTCCTCCACTCCTCTCCACTTTACTTTTTAAAAAGCTTATTTTTCACTTTTTATTTTATGTGTACTGGTGGTTTTACCCACATGTGTATCCATGGAAGCCAGAAGAGGGCATCAGATCCTGGAACTGGAGTTACCAACAGTTGTGAGCTGAATGTGTCAGTGCTCAGAAGAGTCCAGGTCCTCTGCAAGAGCAGACAGTGTGAGTAAGTGCTGAGCCACCTCTCCAAACCTGCTCCTCTTTGGATCTTTCACTGAATCTATAGCTTACCTATTAACTAGGCCAACAAATTGCCAGGATCTTCCTATACTCTCCAGCACTGAATCTACAGACTCAAGCTGCCACACCCAGCTTTTTATTTTATTTTATATAACAAAGTCCAATTAAATGAAAACAAACATTTATACACAATATTTGGGAATTTGGGCGTCGTTCTTTACAAACTACTTCCTGCTGGAAAGGGGCACTGTCTTGGGGGATTCGAAGAATATCCTGGCTGTAGTCTGTAGGGCTGTTTTGTACAGCTGTTTTGAATGTAGGATCAGCTTGTATTCAGTTTCAGGTGGTCTGGCGTGATCACACCACATTAGTCTGGAAGGAATCCACATCTTTTCATTTTCTGTGGAAACAAAAATAGAAATCCTTTCCCCCAGTAACTTGTCCTTCAACTTAAATTTTGGAGTCAAAGCATTTTTTTTAATTTATTATTTTACATGTCGATCCCAGTTCCCTCTCCTATCCTCCCTCCCTCCCTCCCTCCAAAGTTCCCTCCCTCCTTCCCTCCCTTTTACCCTCTCTGCCCTCTCACAGGCACTCTAACCACCCTCCTCCCATCCCCACCCCAATTCCATATGTAGGGGAAATGCCATCCAGTTGGGTTCATGTAGATCTGACAGGTCCTGTGAAGTAGGGACTAGGGCTTCTCTCCTGTATCTAGATTAAGGCAGTTATCCCTCCATGGGGGATATGTTCGCAAAGTCCTTTTGTGCACCAGGGATACATCCTGGCTCCACTGTCTGAGGTCTCTTAGAGCTGCTCAGTCCTTCTGGCTGAGACCCATATTCAGGGGGCCTGAGTCAGTCCCATGCTGGCTTCCCAGCTATCAGTCTAGTGGCCTTTAGCTCCTCCTTGTTCAGGTAAGCTGTCTATATGTGCTTCTGCCGCATGGTCTTGTCCTCTCCATCTGCTTCTGGGTTCTAGGTCCACTCAGTGTTTAGTGCATGGGTGTTTGCTCCTATTTTCAGCAGGCATTAGTTGAGGGCTCCAAGAAGAAGTTAGTTGTTGATCTCCACTCCTCCGGGAAGGGCATTTATGATAGCCTTTCCATGGATGCCTCAAATTGTTAGTTGGCAGCAGTCTTGTAGGTCTCTAGACCTTTCTTTGTGTTCAATTTTATCTTCAAACCAATATTGGCTCCCTTTTTTATGTTCTCTCTCTCTCTCTCTCTCTCTCTCTCTCTCTCTCTCTCTCTCTCTCTCTCTCTCTCTCTCTCTCTCTCTCTCCTATCTTCTATTCCTAATCAGGCTCAATCTTCCTGGTCGCACAGGTTTTCCTTTTCCTCCCCTCATTTTCTCTCTACTTCTCTCTCCATTCGCTGTCCTCTGCCACTTCACCTGAGCTCTGGGGGACTTGTCCCTTCCCAGTTCTGTGAGGGACTTTATATGAATCTCTTAGAATACACCTTGTATCCTAGTTCGTCTGGTGATGTGAATTATAGGCTGGTGATCATTTGATCTAGGTCTAAAATCCATATATGAGTGAGTACATACTGTGTTCCTCTTTTTGTGACTGGGTTAGCTCATTCAGGATGGTTTCTTCAAGTGCCATCCACTTGCCTGCAAATTTCAAGATACCATTATTTTTTTCTGCAGAGTAGTATTCCATTGTGTAGATGTGCCACATCTTCATTAACCATTCTTCAATTGAGGGGCATCTAGGTTGCTTCCAGGTTCTTGCTATTACAAATAGTGCTGCTATGAACATAGTTGAACAGATGTCTTTGTTGCATGGATGTGAATCCTTTGGGTATATGCCTAAGAGGGGGATTGCCGGGTCCTGTGATAAACTAATTCCCATTTTCCTGAGGAACCGCCATACTGATCTCCAAAATGGCTGTATGAGTTTGCACTCCCACCAGCAGTGGAGGAGTGTTCCACTTTCTCCACATCCTCTCCAACATAAGTCATCATTGGTGTTTCTAATTTTAGCCATTCTGGCAGGGGTAAGATGGTATCTCAAAGTTGTTTTGATTTGCATTTCCCTGATAGCTAAGGATGTGGAACATTTTCTTAAGTGTCTTTCAACCTTTTTGATTTCTTCCATTGAGAATTCTTTCTTCAGTTCTGCACCCCATTTTTTAATAGGGTTATTTGGTGTTTTGTTGACTAGTTTCTTAAGTTCTTTGTGTATTTTGGAGATCAGCCCAAACAGGATTGGTGAAAATCTTTTCCCAGTCAGTGGGCTGCCGTTTGGTCTTACTCACTGTGTCCTTTGCCTTACAGACGCTTCTAAGTTTGAAGAGGTCCCATTTATTAATTGTTTCTTTCAGTGTCTGTGCCCATGGAGTTATGTTCAAGAAGCAGTCTCCTATATCAGTTTGTTCAAGGGTACCTCCTACTTTCTCTTCTAAGATGTTCAATGTGGCTGGATTGATGTTGAGGTCTTTGATCCATTTGGACTTGAGTTTTGTGCATGGCGACAGACATGGGTCTATCTGCAGTCTTCTACACACCCTCATCCAATTGTGCAGCACCATTTGTTGAAGATGCTGTCCTTGCCCCATTGTATAATTTTAGCTGTTTTGTCGAAAATCAGGTGTTCATAGGTGCGTGAATTAATATCAGGATTTTCAATTCGATTCCATTGGTCTACCAGTCTATTTTTATGCCAATACCAGGCTGTTTTCAGAACTATAGCTCTGTAGTAGTGCTTAAAGTCAGGAATGGTGATGCCTCCTGAAGTTCTTTTATGTATAGGGTTGTTTTGGCTATCCTGGGTCTTTTGTTTTTCCATATAAAGTTGATTATTATCCTTTCAAGGTTGGTGAAGAATTGTCACACCCAGCTTTTTATGTGTGTTTGGGGCAACTGGTCTTAGCTCTCACACCAGTGAGACTCTTCTATAGCCTCTTTAACTTGTACTTTTAAACATCTGTGTGCATGTCCACGTGTGAATATGGATGTGGGTGAGTATGGGAATGCATGGGACAGCCTCCAATGTTGGTCCTTGTCTTCTACCTTGTGTTGAGGCAGGGTAGCTACCCTCTGCTGCTGAATATGTCAGGATAGTTGGCCTGCAGGCTTCCAGGGATTCTCCAGTCTCTGCTTCCCCTGCTTTGCAGGCTTGCTGGGGTTACAGATGCTTCCACTACATCCACCCTTTCGTGGGTTCTGAGGACCAGAACACCTGTCCTCATGTTTGAAGTGTGCTAGCTATCCACTGGGCCATCTTGCCAGCCCTCCACTTGTATTTTTAAGGAATAAGTACCTATTCTTTCAGTGCTTTCATATGTGTTGCCTGCTATGAAATAAACCCAACAAACAAATAGTGCCTGGGAGAAAAGTCTTTCTACTAGGTTTTCTCCTACATCCCTGATGGGGAATGTTCTTCTGTGTATAGGTTTGTCTCATTGGTTGATGAATATAACACTGATTGGGCAGGCAGGAAGTGACCCAGCATCGCAGATACTGCCACTAGCTAACTATAGAGGTCTGGAAGTTTGTACGGACAGGCAGGAAGTGATGTAGCTGGGAAGAATCAGAATATAAGCAGAGACAAACAGGGGAAATCTCTCTCTTCTTTGCAGAGATGTAGCAGGCAAAGGACATGCAGGTCTGGCATTCCTGGTAAGCCAAAACCACATGGAAACACTTAGATTAATAGAAAATGTGTTAGTAATTAAGTCAGAGCTAGTCAATAAGAAACTATAGACAATGGCCAACAGTTTCATAATTAAAACACTGTCTCTGTGTTTGTTATTTGGGGCTGAACCACGGCTCTGGGACCAGTCTGGCAGGAAAGTGCTCTTAACACATCCCCCTTTATGTCTTGAATTTTACACACACATTAACAAGCTACAGTAGTTAAGTCAATTGCTTGGGTGATAATGAGCCTATAAGTTGAATTATCAATATCTGTAATTGGACCAAATACTGGTCTGTATAGTCAGAAGTACACAGGAAAGACAGTCGAATACTGCCTCTGTCTTGGCCTTTGTCTTCCCTACTCTGGGCTCTTTCCTGCTAATTTAACCACTAATCCCTTTTGAGAATGAACAGGACCACAGGGCAGGGGAGTGGGAACACATTTTATTTGGTTTGTTTTGACTTAGTTTCACCTCCTCCTTCATATGTAAAAAAAAAAAAATCTAACCTTTGGTTACTGGCACTAGACACAAATTGGCTTTGAGCTGAAATTGGCTCTACCAATTACAGTAGTTCCAGTAGGAACAGTGACCACCAACCAGATTGATTTAAATGTCACCAAGCAGTGGGATACATTAACATATTGCTGGCATCAGGGACAACACTGAGTTGGCATCTGTCCAGGTTTTAAGTTACTATAAGAACATTTTTATTCATACTGACTTCATTTTTCAAACAATGAAGCTAAATATTTTCCTATGTCTACAAACTACTTTGAACAACTTGTTCTTTGATGACATCCTAACTTAAGTGACCACCTCTGAGGTTAGCAGGTATTGTCTGAACCACCTTCACATTGTAATTGGCAATATGCAATCTTGCTAGTATTTCAGAAGCCTCCAAAATTAACAGACCCTCAAACTCAGAGAGTTAGAGACCCACATGAAGAAGACAAGGCTTCACTTCCCACTTTCAATCCAAGAAGAAGCTGTAACCATTCCTCACACAAGGCTTTATCATTACAGGGGGGAAAAACCCTCAGGACATGTTTTATTTTTAACTTCATATTGCTCTTCTCACCATCATCCAGTTCAGTCTCCAATACTGTAGGTCTCTGCCATATTTTCCATCAGTGCTTTTTTTGGCCACAGGTGGGTGGCCAAAAATGTTTGGTTTTGCTCTCTGGTGGTGTTGGAGAAAATCCCAGAACATTGGTTAAAATAAGGTCAAAGAACCGGGCTTGTTACTATATCCTTTATAGTTTCAGAGACCAGAGGGATGGGGGAGGAGGTCCTTTGGGTACTCTTCCCCATCGAGTAGGCAAGAAGAGGAAATAGAGTTTCACCGAGACAGGAAATTAAATTGCAGCTGTTCTGGGAAGTAGCTGAGAACCTTCTGCAACAGAAATCAGCTCTTTACTCCAGCCCCAAGTCAACCACAAAGAACCTGAGAAGAAAGGATGTGTTTGGTCGCTGTTACCTTGAATGACAAACATCATTTGTTCTGACTACACATTGTCATAACCCCATCTCTACAGGAACATGACCTGTAATCAGAGAAAAATGACTTAGCTCATATGATGTCCATCCTATCTAGTCTATTTTATTAATTCAGACTATAAATAACAAATCCACATTTAAAAAAAAAAAAAAAGCCCAGGGTGGAGCTGGAGAAATAGCTTAGTGGTTAAGTGCTGTTCCAGAGGATCTGGGTTCAATTTCTAGTACCTACCTGCTGGCTCACAGCCATTTGTAACTGCAATCCCAGGAAATCTAAATCTCTCTTCTGGTCCCCCACAGGGCAGTTTGAATGTATGTTGTATTCATCACAACTCAGGCATATATGTGCATACACATCAAATAAAAATAAATAAATCTTTTTTTTAAAAAATGGTCCAATGTATAGAGTAATCTTTAAGCACAAAGCTCCAATAGTCTAGAAATCTCTTTCTATCATTTTCCCTTATTTCCCATAAGTGGCTTATTCCTTGGATTCATATTCTGTTTACAGTGAGCTGGGTTCATAATCTAGCAGAACAACAAAGGGTGTGCTGCTTTCAGGAGTGCCAGGAAAACCAAGTCTACCGTGTGCCATCACAGACCACCCAGCTGTGGACAACGCCTCTGTGCTTTGACTGTATGCACCTAAGTCCTAGTAACTGTCAATGTAGTGTAACCCACAGGGACCAAAATTGTGCAAGGATACTTGTGAAAGAAAAATGAAAAATGCAAAAGTCGAAACTAGGCAAGAAGCAGGAGAAGGAATTTGCTGAGACAGAAACTTTCTTAACGTTTCAAATTTTAAAAATATTTTAAATTGCCTAGTAGTGGTGGTGCACACCTTCAATCCCTGCACTCAGGAAACAGAGGCAGGTGAATCTCTGTGTGTCTGAGGCCAGCTTGATCTACAGAGCTGATTCCAGGACAGCCAGGGCTCCACAGAGAAACCCTGTCTCGAAAAGACAAGAACAAATAAGCAAACAAAAAGCATTTTAAAGTAACAGAGCCCACAGTGCTGAATAGCTGCTGCTGCTTCAGGGAACTGAAAATGGCAAAGGGACTCTTGTCCTCTGCAGAGCCTGGACTGCAAGAAACACACAGAGGTATCAAGAGCACAGATGCTAAGCAAGAAAAAGACAAAGTAGCCAATACATCCAGACTCAAATATATCTCCAGAGGAAGTGAAGTTCACACCATTTTAGAGTCATTTCCTTGAGTTGGGCAAAAATATCTCTAACAGTATTTAAATCTTTAAATCTCCTTTTTTTATTTTTTTATTTTCTTTTCTTCATTCCTACCCTCCTTACTTGAAAAACAGATAGAGGGCAAATATTTAGGTGTATGTGTTTCTCCCACATGTTAATGATAGACTATTCTGTCCAGTGCTAGAACAGGAGTAAGTCCAGGCACGGAAATCCCTATGCAGGGTCTCTGATGGAGTGGAGTATCTGGAAGGTGTATTGAAGGAGTCTAATGACATAGCTACAGGAAGCTGACTCTGCCAACACCAATGCCTTGGGAAACTCAGGTTACTGGCATCTTTTGGAAACTTAATTTTCCCTTACAGCTAGGATTTTAAAGAAAAACTAGGAGGGTTATGAATTGTGTGTGCCTCCTAGGCCTAAAGGGATAATCAATCTTTTTAACCACAAAATGAATAAGTCAAGTGCCTCTCAAGTTTAATACTAATAAAGGACCAATTTCTTCCATCCTTCATTTCCCAGTAACTTAATCTTTCTTTTCTGGAACTCTGGTGGTTGCCTTTGGCAAAGAAAAGGACTTACATAACTGAAATATATTTGCCTCTAATAACAATAAAATTCCAATTTTTTTCATCTACCTAATAAAGATAGAATGTTACTGGTTGAAGGCTACATTTGAGAACACAATACGGTTGTCAATAATGTCAGTTCATGATGGAGCCAAAGCTGGTCTAGAAACCAAATGGCCTGCTCCATTGATCCCAGCTATCAGTTCTTGGGGGCAGACAGGTAACTGGCCTACTCTTACCAATAAGAATTTAGTTAGTCAGACTTCTCATACTAACAAGTTATCATCTCTTGGGCCAACAGTTGCATGGAACAGGACACAAGAGGAAAAGATAATAAAGACCTGAGACAAAACAGGTTGGGGTCTCTTGAAAAGAAGAATATTGCTTCGTTTCATTTTGTTTTGTTTTCATTCATTTGCTTTTTAAGACAAAAATCTCAACATCTACCCCAGGCTGGCTTGCAACTCATAATCCTCTTGACCTAAAATCCTGAGTACTGGGATTTTAGGTCTGCATCACCATGAAAAGAAAAAAAAAAGTATAACATTACTCTTGCAAGGAAAAGCTAACAGAGTTATGAATTGTGTGTCCTTTCTAGACCTAAGGGAAAATCAATCTTTAAACCTGTCGACATAAAGTACCAATTCTATACAGAAAAAGGAAATAGTTTATTCCAAGCCCAAAGTGAGCAACCATGACCTGAGGACCCAGATGCAGTGTTCTGCCACAGCAGAGGTTTGGGGGGGTGGGAGGAAACCAAGAATCAATGTGTTTACAAAATACAGCTGAGGGGGTCATCTGGTAGGCAGGCTGCAGAATGCTGTTTTAGGTTTGGTGAGTATAAGTGTGTCAAACTTGCTGAGATATTTCAGTTTATCTCAAAGTCAACAATGTTAGGTAAGATAAAGAAGTGAGTAGTAAAAGACAGCCCAAGGTTACTTTGGTTCTTAAACTACAGAATGAAAACGTTCTATTCAGTTAAAGTCAAGTGGTTCATAAGATCATTAACAAAATGATGCCGATTCCTACCAGAAAGACCTACCATCCACAAACCACAGGATGGAACAAACGAATCAAGTATCTACTGTGTTTACCACTCGGCCCATTTACTACTATTACTTACTATTGTAAGCTATGTCATCACAAGCACAATAGTCTCTCAGCCAAATGAATAAATCTTTGGAAACTTAAAACTTCCATACAATTAAGCAGCCTTGTGCATGTAACATAAAATTCCCAAAGGAAAACAATATAGTGGTCAGAATGCCTGGTGCCCTTGGCAGCTGTTGTTTCACAGTAACTGTGTGGTATTCCATTGGCAGCTGATAAATCCAAATTCTAGATGTAGATAGCAGGGTCTGTGTGTTAAGAATCAGGTCTCTGTATCAAGGCTTAATGCCAGATGCTACCCCATAGCAAATCATCAGAAAAAGCACTGATAGCCCTACCAAATCCTGAGTCACCCCAATCCATCTAGCTCTCTACCTAGTTCACCAAACGCAAGGCCTCTTGGAGACACATACCTTTCTCTGATCTATGAGTCTTCAAACTCATAAAATTCAATGCTGCAAAATCAGTGGATTTTTTTTAACATTCTTTTCTGGCCTAAGAATACTATCAGATGAAATCTTTTGAAAAATACAATGATAGTGAGTAGATTTATTAACAAGCACAGTTGATATTCCTGATGTGCTACATTAGGTGTGGATGGGAAACCATCCATGAGGAGACACAAACATATTAAGCCTCCTTAATGTCAACCACAGCACTCAAAGTACAAATTGCATTGTATGAAGACAGAAATTATTTAATCACTAGTTATCAGCACCAGGACTCTTCGAGAGACACTGAGGGCTCAGATGACTGGTGGGAAGAGTTACAATTAGGAAAGGAAGAGACTGGTTTAGTTCCAATGTTCTGGGGAAGGCGCTTCCCTGGATATTGAATCTGAACTTGGAAAGACTGTCATGGAAGTTAAACCAACTTGGAGAACTCAGTATTGTAAGACTGAAAAAAGGCGGTATAGTAATGTTCTCCCTCCCCCCTCCTCCCCACCCCCGCCAAGTTTTCATGATCCTTTATGCCTTAAACTGGTGGATTTGAGCACCTCTTTAGAAAGATACACCAATCCAATTGTATAAGCCATCAGTCAAACCAACTGTGTATGTAGTCAATCCTCTGCAGCCAAGTGGTTTTTTGTTTGTTTATTTGTTTTGTTTTGTTTCCATCTGTGGATTCCACAAACTATGAATCGAAACTATTTAGGAAAAGCTTTTTCATCTTTTTCTGCATGTATGTGTAGGTGTTTTGTTTTGCTTTTTAGTTTTGTTTGTTTGTTTGTTTTCTGTTTTTGTTTTTGGGTTTTTTTTTTTTTTTTTTTTTTTGTTATTGCTGTTTTTTCTCCTTGCCATTCTCTTCCAAATAATAAAGTATGGCATCTATTTAGATAAATTTGTATTCATTGTCACCAAGTAGAGATGGTTTAAAATAAACGGGACGAAGGGTACTTATGTATGCAAGGCTTGCACATACCTGGGTTCCAGTACCACCTAGGAACAACACCTGTGGATTTAGAGATAGATCTGCATTTGGAATGAAGACCTGAAAACTCTGGATCTTTCAAACTCTGACTCTGTAAGAATCAGGGGAAAGATGCCACCATTTCCATTTCATCAGGAGGGAGTCAAGGCTGCAACTAAGAGAAAAACCTAAGGTCCTTGCCCACATGCTGTTTACTTAGCTGCCCAGAGGCCTCTGGCTCCAACTGAAAAGAAACACCTACCTCCCTGCCCCTTTTCTTGGGCTGCAGCTAGCCCAAGAGCTCCGGAAAACCCCTTTTAAGCCCCGGCTTGCCAGGGAAAAGTGGATTCATCTGCATGCCAGAGCTGCACAAAAAGTTCTGGTCCTTCTAGTTGCACGGGATTCCCGGGCTGAACTCTTCCGGAAACTTTGCTTCGCTGCTTCTCTTGTGAAATCTAGTGTGGGGGGGGGGGGAGAGGAGGTTGGGGGGTGGGGAGGGCTCCCTGGGCTGGCTCTCTGGCTTTTTAAAGGCGGGAGCCCGAAGGCAGGCAAAGCACCGGCTGGCAACCTCGCTCTGCAAGCCTGGCCGCCAGTGCCCACCGCAGCTGCACCTGACCAACCGCCTCTGGGCGCCTCTCCCAAAGGTGGGTCACTTTCCTGGCTATTACCTCGACGCTTTCGCCAGAAGCCGGAGGTCCCTTTTCCATCTCAGCCCCACCTCCAGCCCTTGTTTTCTGGACCCCCACTTTTCAGCCAGCTGATACTGAGATATAGGCAAACTACCCCCTATCTCTCACATAAAAAGGTCGCCCAAGGCTGTAGCAGGATCGGATTGAAAATCCAGCCAGTCTTTACCTTCCTGAGGTTGTGTTATGCATCAAGGTGCAGGGGACTCCGGAGGGAAAGACCCAGGGCTGGGCTCTTTCTCCGTCTGACTGGATTTGTCCAACTCTGAAGCCCTCGTGGGGAGAGGAGCCTGGAAGAATGTAGATGTGCGGTGTAGCAGTCTAACACTACATCTGAAGAATCCCTCACCCGGACCTGAAAGTGGGCAGTCGTTGTTTCTTGATCTTAATTTAAATACTCTTTAAGCAGCTTCACGATGGCTTTTCCAGAGAAAATACTGTTTGTGATGCAGTTTACTGCTTCAGGGAAGGGACAGATGTCTGTCCAGAAGCAGGTGGTAGGAGGGTTTGGGGATTTTATTTTTCTTGTTACTGGCGTGTTTTTATTTTTCTCTGAATGGCACTTTAAAAGATGAATGGTGTGTCCTGGAAAGCAAGTGGCCTGAACCAAGGGGGTGGTGGGAGTGTTTAGGGTTCTCTTCCTAGTTCTACCTGGCAGCTCAGTAGCTAGGGTCTCAGTTCCTCTAATCTAAGTCGAAAGTGGATTGGTCCAAGAGTATCCACAGTCCAGCTCTACAAGGGAAAAAGCCCTAAGATTTGAGATGAGATGCTTCAGATGTAAAAGGTGTTGGAAGTATAACCGAGTAATTTTCATAATTTCACAAGCTTTGTTTTTATAAGGAAACCACCCAGTTGTTCTCCCAGGAGCGTCTTAAAGATTCACCACATTTATCATTCGAGAATGCTCCAGGCTTTCAAAACCATTCTTCAGCCTTGCCGTGGGAGAATGTCCAATTCTGTATAAATGGCAGTCATATAAATGTCACTCACATGAGAGAACATTTTTTTTTCTGATACAGTAGGTGTAATTTTGTAAAATGGCACATTTATTTGAAGCAGTAACTTTTTTTGAGATATGGCCTTTGCAAGGCCCTGGGTTTTTCAGAACACTGTGATTTAGCACGGTGTGAAATCCTACCAGCATGCATTCCTCCTGCATGGCAAACACCAGCAGCCCAGAAAACAGGATGAAGCACTCTGTTATCAGACTTCCTTCAAGGTTGTAAACTAAATGGTACATGTGTACCTTGAAATTGGGTCATAGCACTTTCTCCATTTGGCAACATTTATGATTTTGCTAAAACTTACATAGCAACTAGCAGTTCAGAAAAAAGCATACACGAGACCTGACCTCTAATGGCATCTGCCATTAATAAGTTTACTAACTGCCATTTAGGAGAAGCCAAATAGGTTTTTATAACCTTTTATTAAAAAAAAAAAAAACTAAAATATTAAGCCCTGCAGTGTGGTGTGTATGGCTGTAGAGAAATGGGTTTGTTTGTGGTAGAACATTAGAGTGACTCATCACTCCACATTACCTTGTCTCTTGAAGGATTACCCTTCACTTACCCCTATATCATCAATTCCAGTATTTAAATGATATAGACGTATACATAGCTGATTGTGCAGTCGCAGTAACGCCGTCAGTTTTTCATGGTCTTCACTATCTAGTCCCCTTCATAATAAATTCAAGGACTGGAGACATGGTCCAGCGAGTAAAATACTTGCCCCCAAAGCATGGGGATCTGAGTTCAAGTCCCCAGCATTCTCATAGAAAACTGGTTCCCATGGCACACCGTGTCTCAGCACTGGGGTTGCTGCACTAAGTATCCCCTAGTCCACTGGCCAGATAGCTTGGCCAAATCAGTGAGCTCCTGGTTTACTAAGAACTCTGCACAGGAGGAAAGCTAGATGGGAAGAAGTAGAGGGGGACAAGGGGGCAAGGTGAAATCAATGGAGGAAGGGGTGAATATGTTCGGAATGTATCATGTATATGTATAAAAATATTATAAGGAGACCCATAATTATGTATAATTAATGTATTCTAATTAAAACATAGGATGGGAAGCAATCCAGGAAGATGGCCAACATTGACCTCTGACCTCCACGTACATGTGTACACACACAAATAGATATTTGTGCATAGACCCAGTTAAGTAAATGAGTAAATTTAGCTACTTTTATTGCTTACTACAAAAAAAATTTTTAAGAAGTCTGAAAAAAAGAATGACAAACGTCATTTGAGAGAGAAACAAAGCCAATAGCAAAGACACAGTCACCCATCAAAGCTAGATGACTTGGTAGGGCTCTGAGTTGAGCTGTCATCTGAGGAGCCCATTTAGCACCTACAGCCCTAACAAATTAATGATCCAAGTATCCAATCATAATTCCCACCACAAGAAGCAGGAAAAAGAAGTCATAGTCACTTTTTCTGGATGAGCTTAGGACTTATTCAAAGATTAGACTAGATAATAATAGAAACAAAAGTTTACAAAGACAAGGTCTCTCATGTTACCTGTTCGCATCCAGAGAGACTGGCTCTTTAGTCAATTATGAACTTCTCATGGTGTGTGAAACCTACTGAGTGCTTCTCAGTGACTTTTAGGTCATTTCCAAATGGTTTTAATTAACATTTGTTCTTTTGTTAAGAAGAAGACAGTACACAAAGAATAAAACTAAGTAAATAACCAAAGGATAATGAACACTTAAAGCAATGTGTGATGAGAAAATTACTTGGGCTATATAGAAATGATTTTTTCATCCAAAATTGTTTAAGAATAAAGAACAAAGAGTGCTTATGCTGTTTGAAGATTGTCTTTCAGAAACATGCCATTGAAAAAGAATGCACTGGTGTACTAAAAAGAAATAGTTCCACTGTAATTAAGAGGGTAGGACATTGACATCCCCATCTAAATTCTGCAGAGTTTATTCACCCATGTGTGGCAAGCTCTTTCTTCATTCTGCTTTGACAGGAGCATATTTAAGAAAAGTAACTTTGAGAGGTGTATGGTTCTTTTAAATTTAAAGGACATCATTGTTCCTAACATCAGAATGAAGTTCACTTTTCTCCTTAAAAGCAAAGAAAATGTACAGAAAGGGTAATTTTGGAAAAGTTAAGAGCTGTAACTACACATTAAAAGAAAACTAAGAAGTATTTATCTAAGTATATAACACATCTCCAAAAAAGGAGTTATTAGTGGGACTGGAGAGATAGTTCAGTGCTAAGAGTACATACCACTCTCTGAGAGGACCTGAGTTCAGTTCCCAGTCACACATGCTGGGAGATTCACAACCACTTATAACCCCTACAGCTCCAGGGGAATTTAATGCCCCTGGCATTCTTAGGAACCTACACACACACACACACACACACTTAAAAGTTGATATTTTTAAGATGTTAGAACACAAACTAGATAGTCTCCTTGGTCTCCCACCCAATATTAAAAGAAATAAAATGTATTAAGAACAAAATTAGGGCTCCTAGCTCACCCTTAGTGGGCAAAGCTATGGATTTAGGGCATAGGATTATAATTAATGCTGAATGGAAAGCATGCATCTTTCATCTACATTTGCTGTTTATACGATACGGGAACACCGAACTTACCTTTGAGCCCAAGTTAAATGATGGCTAAAACAACTCTTACAGGCTTTAATAAATGTTCTTGTCCTGTCTCCAAGCGGATCAGAGTCTGTGATGGGTTCCCCCAGTGTCTGTGCATCCCTGTGCTTGACCCTCACACATGTTTGTGGTTTGCCCTGTAATCTATGCTCTCTCGAGCTCCCTGAGAATGGGACTCACTGATTCCTCACTTTGTCCTTTTTGCCTCCCAACACAATGCCCTGGCACAGAGAAGCTGTTGTAAATATCCTGGAAATATGGAAATTTACCGAATCCCTCCTGATAATACTGACTTCTGTGTTGGAAAGATGCTACCCAAAGAGTTACATAAACATCGGGGAATGGATGATACCTGTAATCTTTCAGTTAACATAGTCAAAGGTCTGATTTTTAACCCTGCCATTTGGAGAAGTTTAAGGTTGTTTTATTTAACATAGAAATAATGAAAATTATTATAGTTGTTCTTCTATTAATAGATGAAACTGTAGAAATGGTGTTTCCTTTGCTTTCATACATTACTGGGCTGGCATAAAGTGTGAAGTCCATGGACAATTCAAAAGAGATTATTCATGTCAAAGCATTCTTATACCCACAAACTCACTACTGAGTTTCTAGTTAACTCTTATTCAGTACAGAAGTTCAAAGGTGATTTGTTTATCAGGCTCAATTCTGTGACACATAAACAAAAAATAGTATAGGAAACGGAAAGATTGAGGACAAAGTTAGTTCCGTAAATGGTTCATTGCAATTGACAATAATGTGCCAGTTGTAGACTTTTCCTAGGCCGAGATTCTAAATTATTCTTGCTATATTTTTTGAGTCACTTCTGAGAAGCTGGAAGATATTTTTGGTGAGGGTAGAACACAAAAACTCCCTTTGGGAAGCAAGGAGTCCACAGTTATGTTAGATTTATAGGCCAAATTGTGTTGGCCCAGAAGGAGAGTACTGAAGACCACCATAGATTGTTTTCAAAATTAGCCTGGGAGCCTTTGGAGAAGAGATGCCCCTAAAGGGAGATTTAGATATAAAATACACTCAAGATAAGAAAAGTGGTTTCATCTCTCCACCCAGTTAGTTGTTCCCCCAACTCCGTGGGCACGGGCCATATTTGACAGAAGGGAATGAGAGGTAGGGAAAGCTCTGGTACTATGGTAACTGGCTGTCTAAAGAGGACCACCCTAATGTGTAGCATTTGGTGATTTTTATCCATATCTGATTTCCCCTTCTACTCAGCAAGCCAACTCTACCCCACTAGAGGGCCAGATTAAAATCCTGGCTATTACAAAGGGAAAGTTCTGCTGGAAGCTTGTCTATCAGGGTATAACAAAGCATGGTGGAAACTGTCTACTTCTTGTGATTCTTCTATAGCCATTGGGGCCCATCCTTTAGAGAGATGCTTTTCAATTGGCCACAAATGTTAGCCCGACGATGAAAGACTAAACAACCCCACATACACACACACCCCCAGAATTCCTAAAAATGGCAAGGAGATATTTTAAAACAGAATGAAAAGCCACATGAGGAGGGTTTCTGAGGAGGCAGGAAGATGAGATACACAGAAAAATCCTTCTGTCCCCTAATTGGCCTAATTGGTTTAGCACTTATCAATAGCTAGATAATACTTCCCAGTGTCATTTACGGGTGTAAATTTTTTAGACAAACTCACTTGAAAATTAAAATTATTAAACCACTTCCTAAACATCTCTGACAATAACCAGGTTCACTAGCTGAAACTAAATGTTTGGTAAATTGCTGGAGATACCAAATTAACCAGCTGCTCATAGAATGCAAATAAACCAGGTAGCCTGTAGTCAGCGAGAATGCTCTCTCTGCTGGTGCTGACCTCTGGCTCCTGCTTCTGCTGTCAAATTGTTGGTGACCTGAAGATTTGTAAGTTGGTCCAAGTTTAAAATGCCAACAACGGTCATGGTAAATTAATGTGATTGAATCTGTTGTCCATGCCATGTGCCAGGCACATGATCTAACAAGCCCATTGATATCTAACCTACATGGCTAGGAAACCATAGAGCTCTCTTACTTTACCCTGATACTCAGTGTTGAGATCTCAGTGTGACACCATGTATCCACACAATGCTCAAACAAACTAGAATATCAATAAAGAACTGGTTAAAAGTAATTTTCTGCACTAGAATTAAAATATATGATAGGCCTAGATTACTGTGGTGTCACCCACAGAACTACCATAGTTCAGTTACCATCACAGCTCATTCCCAGCTGTGGGAGTAGATGTACCACACAACCCTGATGTGCAAGTTATTTTTAGTTACACTCTTGTAACTTGATCAATTTTTGCAAGGTAACTACGTCATCATCAAATAAGCTTTCCTGAGATAAACAGCATTTCTCACAAAGTAATTGATATGGTCTACTTTTTGGCAACTAACTAGCAATTGTATAGATGAGCAGTGTTAAGACATCAACTTATGGATGAACTTTGCAGGGCACACCTGTTGTCTTAGCACCCAGGGCTGCAGCAGGAGAATCCTAAGTTGAAGGCCAACCTTAGCTATACAACAAGTACTAAGATAGCCTGAACTACAAGGCAAAACTATTTAAGAGAAACAAAATGTCTGTGAATGTATAATATTAGTAACTTTAAATAGTGACCAGAATGTTTGGTAGAAATCACAAAATGGTGATTTATTCTGCTGTGGGCTTGCTGGAATTTTATTTAAACAATATGGTCAACAACATGGGCAACAATATGTATGTGTGAGAACATGTACACAAAAAATAACATTTATATACTTACTTCCACCTGACTACAAGTGGCCAACCAGTCAGACCTGAATTTCTTAGTATAAGTGTTTTAGTGTGAATGTGCTTCAGGTGTTGCAAAGGATATAGTTGCTCTAAAAATTACTTGTTATTTAGCTGAAATTCAAACTTAATTGGAATTGTGAGATTCCCTCCTCTGAATCTGTCTTTACACACATATGAGATATATTGTCTAATTAGAAAATGGGCAAACATCTGGATATGGTAGCTCTTATCTATAATCCCAGAATTTGGAAGACTGAGGCAGAATGATTGCACAAGTCTGAGACTCCTGGATTCTATAGATTTCTAGGCCAGACTAAACTAGAATACAAACTTTATCTCTGGGGAGGAAGGTGGAGGGGAGAGGGAGAGAGAGAGAGAGAGAGAGAGAGAGAGAGAGAGAGAGAGAGAGAGAGAGAGAGAGAGAGACTGGGCAAAAAGGCATGCAAATGGCAAGTATGTATGTAACAAGATGTACAGTATCATCAGCCATTAGGATAATGCTAATTAAAACCACACTGAAATAACAAAATAGCTAAAATGAAAACTACTGGAACTCATAAATTGCTAAGTAGAAATACAGAACTGTGCGACCACTCTGGACAATGGTCACAGTTTTGTTAAATTCAGCATGAATTTGCCATGTGACCCAGTAATTGTGCTGGGAGTATTGCCCCAAACAATGAAAATTTATGTCATGCCAAAATCTGTACATGAATATTCACTGCAATGGCCCCAAGTTGGAGACAACTAAATATCCTACATTAGATGAAGATAACTCTAGGACTGTGATTGCAACTCAGGGGTAGATTATGTGCTTGGCATGGGCAAGCTCTAGATTTTGGTCTCCAGAAACATGTTTAGGTGAAGTTTGTGTTCATCTCTTCTGTGGAATACTCACAAATGATGTTGGAAAGCTGCAAAAACTTGGATGAATCTCTAGGGCATTACGCTAAGTGGGAAATACAAAGAAATGAAGAGCTTTATCATTTTGTTTATGTAGCATATGGTATCATTTCAGTAGCCTTCTCAGAAAGACAAAAGTATGTCTTGGCTTTCCCCCACTGATCCCACTCTGGACAGAAATGGCCAAGGCTGGAACTGTCTGTATCGTCTAGCAGGTTGCCCTGCAATTCTCTCTTGTGGGAATGCCTCCAGAGGGAGCATCTCTAAAGAACACTGTCTGAGTTTCCAATGCCTGGGGTGGAAAGCAGAGACACAGGAACAATATTCTTCTCACCTCAACCACAATTGGTTCTGTGCCCATCAACCACTTGGCAGCTGACTATTTGTATGCTAATCCCTGGCCAATATAAACCTAGGATTCCTGTGAAATCACTCTGCATCACGTCCTCCTCCTCCCACCTTACCTGTGTGTCTGGTGTTCCTCCCCCAAAACCTTGCACTTTGGCCAAGGACCCTCTCTGGAAGGTGTGTTCATAAGAAGTACACCAGTCCTGGAGAGTTTTTCCAGGCTAGGAAACTCCTTTCCAGTTACCCAGCTGATGGTTCCCCCAAGGCTGAGAGAAGAGAATACTATTGTTTAAATTCCTTTAACCCACTTTACCTTTGGTAAACGCTGTTTCAGCTTGCTTCCTTTCTTACTCTTCCCTGTTTCCCTTTATGTTATTTCTTAAGGGTAAAGCATGGTAGGAGATTTTGGAAAACTGAATAAGACTCCTTTACTACCTTCATGAACCCATGTTTACAGGCAGCTATTTTGATGCACAAATACATCTGACATGGGTGTGACAACCATGTTTGTACAGCACTTATTGTAAGAGACACTCTATGCATATATCCTATTTCTGTGAACACCTGCAATTAGAATATTTTTCCCAAAAGCTAAGAATTAAATTGCTTCAAAGAATTGTTAATGTTTCCCACATTATTTTTTTATCATTCCAATCATGGCAACTTTAAGTCTGATAACATTTTTCATGAAAAAAAAAACTACATTTTATCCTGAGTTACCCTGCAAGTAGAGTGATTAAAAAAAAAATATGTTATGTGCCGATGATGTATTAGAGACATAATTCTTGGGAAGTGGAGAGGAGGGGCAGAGGGCATGGTCAAGGAACATGTGGTTATTGAGTACAAAGGGAATTAGATTTACCGTAGTCACAGGTAATGCATGCTTTGGCTCCACTGCGGCCATGTGAGGGCCCGAAGAAATGTGTCTGATGGAGTGCCAGAAGAAAGAGGAACCACGGAAGAAACCTTAGGGTCCACAGAGGCCAGTTCCCTGCTGGTTTGTGGTACCCCATACACGTTTATGCCTGAATGTTAGGCAGACACAGGTCTCAGAGAAGCCGGGTAACAAGAATCAAAAGGTATTACATACAGACCCAAAAACTGAGCTTCTACTGGCAGTGAGAACTAGGAATGTGGCCACAGTGTCAACCGTAGAGTCTCTCAACTACCTCAAGTAATAAGGCAGTGCTCCAGGCATAAGTGAAACCACATTGCCTTTTATTAGGGGCAAACTTTTACATCTGCAGTTTGTCCAGTGACAACTCTAAGTTTGAAAGGAAAATTACTTTCTAAGGTTGGAGTGACAGCCCAAGGATGTTACTTTAAACTGCAAGATGGAGAGACTACTAAATTAAAAATGTGGAAAAAGTATTATAAATAAGAGAAATGTATACTTAATTTCTATATCTGTGTTTTGATAAGTTCATCTGGTATAAAACCATTTCATACAGAATTTTATTTATAAAAAATAAGTATCTAAAGTGGGCATGTCCTTATCACTAGTTCAAATTACCTTTATATACTTAAAATAATCAGTTATAAAAGCATGATTAATGCTAAAGTTATATACTTTGTATAGATATTAATTAAATGATTAAGGGGTTATATTCCTTAGATACTGAATAGATAAAATAACCTCCATTAAAGATAACTAGCTTATTGAGCATTCATTCTCAAACACTGTTCTGAGATACACATTCATCTAACCCTCAATATCTCTTAAGCAGATATTATCTGTCACCTTAAAGATGTGATGAAGCTGGGTTTGAAAAAACTTGCTGAAGCTGTGTTGCTAGGAAGAGTCAGTGCTAAAGTTGTCTGAAGAGATAGATCTCAATCAGTAATGTCATGTCTTACAGGCACAAGGACCTGAACTGATGCCCAGACCCATGTAAAAGCTAAGCTAGAGGGCTTTTATAATCTCAGCATATGGAGAGAGGGATACAAATGGGCCCCTGGGTTCTCTTTCGGCCAGCCAACCTAACCTTTGCTTAGTTCAGGGCCATGAAAGACCCTGTCTGAAAGAGGAGGTAGACAGCCTTTCCTGAAGATAGTACCCCAAGTTGTCCTTGGGATCTACAAACACACACACACACACACACACACACACACACACACACACACACACACACACGTTAATGAAGAAACAGTGCCACAGAGTCAATATCTTAATTTTTACAAAATTTTACAGAAAGTTAGAATGCACTCAATGGTCTGGTTCACCTCGAATCACTGTGTTTGCAGAAAACAGTGAGGATAATTGCCATAAAGAGTTAGCCTCTCCTCATTACCACATAAATTCACACAGTTCTTACTCATTGTACATATGAATCCAAATATGAGAGCAAAAACCGTTAGGATAGAGTAATGGGGGAAATGAAGAGATATAGGCCGGTCCTTTGACACACAAAGGAGGTCTATAGAACAGAAAGATGACTGTGTCATTCCCGCAGCCTGAAGATTGGAGCTATAAAAATAGCTGCCCAAGTTTGCTATATACTAGTTTGCATTTATGGATGCAAAGAACTTTTCAAAAAGTCAACATGCTTACATATGAAGAACCTTAGCTCATCCCCAGATAATTTCCCATATGTGTTCATGCCCTTCTTGGATACTTGCTGAGGGCATCTCCAGGTAGTTTGTAAAAATCAATTTGTTGGTTATTCACATTTCTGTGGTGCTACAGAAAAGTCCTGTATTATTTTGTCATCTTCTCCTCCTCCTCCCTTTCTTCTTTTCCTCCTCCTCTCTCTGTCTCTCTCTGGCTCTTTCTGTCTCTCTCTTCCTCTCTTCCTCTTCTCTCAACTCCTGTTTGACTCAGAATATCTGTGTGTTCTGCAATTGCACAACTTCAGACAAGCTCAGAAAGGGAAAATTTCCAAAGTTTCCCTTTCCCTTTTTAGAAAAAGGTGCCAAAGCTTTATGTATGTTTCATGATTGACATGAAAGCTACAGTGACTGATCACCAGTTATATTTGGTGTGGAAACTGTGCACCAAACTCAACTGAATTTTACTGTCAATGCACTTGAATGAATGAAATAATGTCTTTGGGCAACATCCTCTCTGCTCTAACCTCTCTCTCTCTCTCTCTCTCTCTCTCTCTCTCTCTCTCTCTCTCTCTCTCTCTCTTGCTTATTGGTTACACTTTAATTATTCAGTCTCCTTTTTATCACACACTGCCTGAAACACAGGGAGGAGCCTGCTCCTTCTGACTTCCAAATTCCATCCTGCTCATGTTCAACAAATATTTGTTAACTGTCTAGCCGAGTGCATTTAGTTTCTCAGACAGAAACTAAATCATTGAAAGTCAGAGCCCTACCCAAAAAACAAGCTTCTAGATTAGCTAAAAAGTTTCTATTAGAACTTGAGAAATTAGAATTTGAGAAAAGTTTTCCTGAAGAAAGACATACTATCCTCCAAAAGAATAGAGTAAGCTTAGATTATTGTGTGAAGTATAGAAACAGCAGCACTGAACACCGATTGTGCCTGGATTCCCAGGCAAGACGCACAGCTAATTGCAATTGTAACCATTGCACATTTTTCTGTTAATGTCTGGGGGTGTCTGTTACAAGCTGATGATCTGTAAGTCCTTTTGAGTTTCCACGCCTCTAATTTCCTTTGTTTGCTTTCAGTGGAGAAAACGTGTGCAGATCTGTTCCCTCTGACAGCCAATTCCTCAGAAAAGCAAGAGACTGTCTGCATTTTTGGAACAGGGGATTTTGGAAAACCTTGGGATTTAAAAATGCTTCAATGTGGTTATTCTGTTATTTTGGGGGTCGAAAGCCCCCAGGTGTCCAGCCTCCTGCCCAGGGGAGCAGAGGTATTGAGCCAGGCTATTCCGAGGCAGCTTCCAAAGTCTGACATCATCATAATCTTGGCCATTCACAGAGAGCATTACGATTTCCCCCTCACAGAACTGGTTTGACCCTCAGAGGAAAAATATTGGTAGATGTCTCAGCAACAACCGTAAAATCAATCAGTATCCAGAATCGAATGCCGAGTACCTTGCTCAGTTGGTGCCAGGATGCCCATGTGGTCAAAGCATTTTAACTCCATCTCAGCCTGGGCTCTCCAGTCAGGAACGCTTTTGGATGCAAGTCGGCAGGCAAGACTAAATGAACTTGCATTCAGCCTTTCAAAGGTGAATGTTTTTATATGTCTTAGCTGAATACAAATCCAAAATGAAATCCCCAGTAAATATTGGTCTTCTCATAGTGCAAAGGACCAGCTTCATTTGGTTTCCCATAAGAAGTGTAGTCTTGTGTGCCTGATGTTTATTAAGTTTCATGGACTCAAATGATGTCTGAATCTGGAGTCCTCTTGCCCATACAGTCAAACTCACAGCTTGGACTCTTTCCACTTTAGTGAAATTGGGTTTATTTATGCCACTGAGATTAGCCATCATCATAAATGATATATGCCCACACTCAAAAAAGATGAGACTAGTTAGGTCACAGTGAACTTTACCCTAAGCAGCACTTTGTGCCTAAAATCACACCCAACAGAAAAGCATGGTCTTGGTTCAAAACATCTTACTAGATGTGTTGATTCTATATCTCTGATTTTGAAAATGGTCCATTAGTATGTTATTTTTCCACATGATACTTTATAAAGTTTAATGATAATTATTATAAATAAAAAATATCTGGGAAACTAACTCTTCTTAGGTGTTTGTCTGTGGGAATGATAGCAAAGCCAAGCACAGAGTGATGGACATTGCCTGTTCCCCTTGGACTCACTCCATTGACTCAAGGATCTCTTGTGGCAGCCAATGAAATTGAGAGCTACCCTCTGCAACTATTTCCTATGTGGAGGCTCCCTTTCCCTACTTGTCTTCTGTGCTGTGTGTCTTCTTCTTTGTATACTGTGCTATCACGAGAAGTGATATTCCCTATGTGAATGGGAAGACAGATACTACTGTTTCGCCTGGCTATTTCCATCCCGAGCGTGTCTTTCCTATCACAGCACTGGTCCTGCTTGTTTGTGGTATACCTCCCTGGTATTCTTGCTGCCATTCTGCAGCTCTTACCGAGAAGGTAAAATACCGCCAATTCCCAAACTGGCTTGACCATTGGATGCTGTGCAGAAAGCAGCTGGGCTTGGTAGCTCTGGGATTTGCCTTCCTTCATGTCATCTACACACTTGTGATTCCTATTCGTTACTATGTACGATGTAAGACTGAGAAATGGAACCCTTACTCAGGTAAATTTCTACTCCTCTGTATTTCTCTACTCCTTATATCCAAAGCACAGTCTTGCTCTACACACAATCCATTTCACAACCACAAGAGCATTGCTTCCCAAAGTCTGTTCTTCATTTTGGATTTTTTGGGGGTTATTTGTTTTGTTTGAGATAGTTTCTGATTTAGGGCTGGTTGGCCCCAAACTCATGATCTTTCTGCCTCCATCTCCCAAGTGCTGGGATTAGGGGCATGAATTGTCAAATCCATCCAGTATTTTTCATTTTTCTTTTTTTTAAAGTATCAAGAATCAGAAACATTATCCCACGGAGCTTGCAGAATGAATCCAACTATGATCACATAGAACCACTGAGAATAAAAAGTTCCAGATTGCTGAGTAACTTTGCTCTAGATCTGTAATCCTGGACTCACAGAGATGCTGAAAAACTGGCAGGTTTGGAACTAAAGGAGTTCTTTTGAGTAAGAGTCAATAAGCTGCAAAAATCTAAGTTTTCAGCTTCTGTTTTTATGTAAATTTCTTCTTCTAAGTCTAAACCACTGTCTACTAACTATGGAGTCTGCCCAAACATGTGCTACAGAAATACAACAATTTTACAAAAGGATACTTAGAAATCTATTCATATTTGACTGTGAGAAGTTTGTCCTCAATAGCCATAAAACCTGATCAATTCTAAAAAATAGCAAATATGCTCTTATGAATATTCAAAGGCAAAATCTAACTCAAGTAACCTTTCAGGAATTACAGCAGAGATGCTAGCAAGTCCACTCCAGTTTAGAAATTAATGATCTTGGTAGAGCTTGCTGCAGTCTCAAGTCACCAACTCACCAGCATTGTGCATCACACAAGTATATCTCCACACATTTTTCTTTCCCAAATGCATGCATGGTTCTGAGTAAGGTTCACACTACATCGCCTTATTCCTCTCACAGTGTGATACAAAAGATTTAATGCTGAATTATGACATAATCAGCATGAAAGGCCCAAACTCTGTGTGTGTGTGTGTGTGTGTGTGTGTGTGTGTGTGTGTGTGTGTGTGTAAGAGAGGTGAGAGAGAGAGAGAGAGACAGAAACAGAATATACCCTAAACAGAATATAAAACTAAAGTTTAAAGTGATTGTTTGAGGATACTATGCTACATGAAAAACAGAAAGCCCCATGCTAAAGAAGGTTGAAATGTATATTGGCTTTGTTTTAAGATGCTTATAGGGCAATAAAAAACTTCCTATGTGACCCCTGGGAAATGAGAATTATAACAAAATCACAGAAGAGCAATTACTGCTTTTCCAAGTGTAGTTTCTTGAAACCGTTCCTAGAAGTGATCGTAGGAAAAAATACACAATTTGCTTTGTGCAAGAAATGTGTGCAGAGGTGTGGTTCAGTCCCCCTGAAAGAGTGGGGTGTTGGGACCATCCCATTTTAATTGTTTTTAACTTTTCATAGGCCCCACTAATAAAGACTACCCATTTAGTACCTCTACGGCCTGGCTTCAATAAGTTCCTACTTGGCACTGGGAATCCTGGGATTTTTCTGTTTCTTCTCTTGGGAATCACTTCCCTGCCATCAGTACGTAACATGGTCAACTGGAGAGAGTTCAGGTTTGTCCAGGTAAGTGTTTCAAATTTTAAATGTCTTAGTACTGCAACATGAATACAGCTTTTTACAAATATTCTATTTTTCTCTTTTATCATGTCTGATTGTTCATTTGATCATCTTAATTTCCCAGTCATCTCATTAGCTGTTCACTGTGGAAAAGGAATTGAGAGCCTGACAGGCAGACTCCATAAGGGTTTCATTTTCTGCTTAGAACAACTTGCCAAGATTCCTGGACTACCTCCAGAGTTACCCCTGGACACTATAGAGTGGAAGAAGTGCCACCAAAGCTATTGAACTAAGTGTGAAGGCATCAGGTAGAAGGTGAAAAAGACCCACAGAGACAAAATTTCACCTTCTAAATTCAGCCTTACAATCTGGGCATACTGATAAGAAAAGGCAGATTTACCCTAAAGCTTAAAAACTCCAAACAAGACCGATAAGCATCACTACCCTAGACTTATTCCTGGTCTACATGAGAGAAATTCAGCCTTTCCATGTATCAGCCAGCAGACACCTTATTAAAGGTAGTAACTGTTCCTGGAAACCAGTGGGCCCTCCCCCAGTGCCTGCTCCACATCCAGAGGAGCCACAGAAGCACAGAGAAGCATCACTAGGAAACTTTTTGGGCCACAAGCCCCAGGCACCACCCAAGCTGAGCAACCCAGAAGGTCTGAGGTGGGAAGCCAACAGTTTGTTTGAAAAGCCCCCCCCAAAACTCCCATGCATACTATAATAAAACAGACCACTAGTAACTGAAATTAGCTTTGGTTATCAAATCCTGAAGTTTCTTCTAGGGGCTAAACGCAGACAAATTCAAAGAATTCGGATGGAAAAGAAAAACTGAGCTTCAGAACTCAGAACTCCAAGGACCCACGGTTTAGAAATATTTCATCCTGGGATAGAAATCAGCTAGCATCTGGTTTGACCAGTAACAGAGATGAATGCAGAGCTTTGGAAGTCATTTTGTTTCATGATCTCCAGATAAGGTGATCAATAAAAAATTTTCCTCTGTGGATCAAAACAGTGTATTTATGTCCCCTAACCCAAAAGGGTTACTCCTAGAACTGTTTTTTGTTTTGTTTTCTGCTTTTTAATCCAGCCAGGTGAAGATAAAACTAACATGTCATCAAATAAATAAATCTTTTTATGTTTTTAATGAAATATTTATCATTCTGTAGAAAGATTATAGTTCTTTTCTAAATCTAAAGCAGTGTCCTAAATATTATAATAGGGTCATGTGTTTATGTTTGCTGACAAGTAAACTTCCTTGGACAAAGTGCTTTGCTTTAAAGATGTGGACGATGTTAACACCCATGTTTTTGGTTTTTGTTTATAGTCCAAACTGGGTTATCTGACCCTGGTCTTGTGCACAGCCCACACTTTGATGTGGTGGAGAAGAGATTCCTCAGCCCTGGGATCCTAAGGTGGAGCCTTCCTTCAGCCTATATTTTAGCCCTCATCATCCCATGCACAGTTTTGGTGATGAAGTTCATCCTCATAACGCCATGCATAGACAAGACCCTCATGCGCATCCGTCAAGGCTGGGAAAGGAACTCACATTACTCAAAATCAGCACTGAATGGAAAAACAGATATTTAGAACCAAGATGAATTTGTGGGGATTTCTGAACTCCTATAGCAAATATTTGGAGATAAGTGTCCAGTTGAGGAAAGCACTCTCTCTTTTGTCATGATTTATCATCACAGAAAGGAAGCATTTTTCTGCAGCTCTGAAAGACTTCTGAAGGGCACACCCCATCTCCTCTCTTGTGATTACTCCACCTCAGACCTCCCTCACTTCCTTTCCCAGGAACCCTGGGGCTGAAGTTTCACACTATGAAACCCTCTTAATTATGGGTAACATGCATGACGTAATGTTTTGCAAAATGCTAGGCCAGTGTATGCAACTTCCTTCTCTAATTCAAGGGCTAAAGTACTTGGGGAGCAAAAGGGAACTCTGATAGTCATCCTAAAGGTGTCGCTTGGCATGCCTAATGAAGAGGCCCAAATGAAGTAAAAAATAACAGGAGCAAGGCTTTGTTTTTGTGGGAGGAGGTGATCAGTAAGTGTTGTCATACTGATCTTGGGGTATTTTGGTTTGGGTGTAGCACTAAGCATCAGGCCTAGGGCCTTATGCATACAAAGCAAATACTATATTAATGAGCTATACCTCAGTCCTGCCATAGTGAATATGGAGTCATTTGTATCCCATGATTTTGTTTTTACCAATATGGATACTTTACCGTGGGGAAATATTTTTATAAAACAGCAAAAATATCTGGGTTATCTTAAAGTAAACCATTCCTTGGATCTACACGAGATCTATGTAGTTGTCACAAGACTCTTCCTCTACAAGGAATGGGTTGAGTCTGGCTAAGAATGGAGAGCTCCTGAGCTCAGGAAAGTTTGAGAGTGGAGGAGATCCATTGATTTTTTCAGTGTGCAAAAAGCAAGAAAAGGGTTGGGAAGCGAAAAATGTCAAATAAGCCTTAATTGTAGCTAGTAAGCTAAGCAAATGCTAAGGACGTTTCACTGCTTTTATGGTTTATTGAGGGGACTTTGGTATGCATGATGCATTATATAGTCTAAAATACTTGACCAATTATTAGGCACCTGTGAAACCAATTTCTAATAAATGATAAAGCTTCCAAAATCTGTCTTTGTGATAATTTTGAGGGGGTGAAGTTTAAGGAACTTGTCTGAAACTGTTGTTGTGCTAAAAGCATAGCTGAGAAAATTGTGGGATGCTGGGAACAGCTGCAGCTGATGTGTTGTACGCCAGCTCTGCCTTCCTGTGTGGGATAGTGCCTTTCCCAAGGTGACCTTTAGCAGGCTCAGTATCCTAGCTCTAGCCTGGAGCTAAAAGGAGATTTTAGCACAATCTTCCCACGTGTCACTGAAATAACTAAAAGGCACTGGGTTTGACATTTTTCTGCCTAATCTACAAAGGCTGTTTGTTTTTCATTTTGTTGGCTTTTATTATCACATATCATACATGATATCATACATTGATCACAATCCAAGATTTTATATATAAAGCCTTATATTATATTAAAAATTGCCATTTCTTTTTTTTACTGTTGCTATAATAGAACATGAAGACTGTATCCAGTTTTTATTGAATGACAATGGAGGTGAAGTCTTTGTACTAACAATCTATTTCTATATTTTCAATTATTTCCTCAGAATATTTTCTAAGAGTTAATAATACAAAGTAAAGAATATTTGGTAACACTTTGCTGTATTGCCCAGTTTCTAATGTGACATTCTCAATTCCCTTGGCACACCATTACAGGTTTGAGGTTTGACTTCAATTTGTGTTTTCATATATAGCTATAAAGACATGGAGGCTATGCTTCTGTAAGTTGCCTTTGAAGAGCCCATGCAAGAATACCAAGAGGCAGAGTATGGGGACATCCCCTGAAGATGGAGGGAAACATGGCCAATCCCCCATGTTGTACCAGAACAACCAATTGTGGCTGGGGCTGGACCAGAGCAATGCCTGAGTCAAAGCTAAAACACTATCAGCTTCAGTCAGGGAGGCATTTGGAGTCAACCACATTCCCATTTCCCAGTAAGGGTCATCAAATAATACAATAAAATAGAAAATGCCACACCTAAGTAAAGTATACATGAACTGAAAGCTTTATAATCTGTTGATGATGGTCTGTTTAGGAATTTAACACAAGCAGCCATCAAGCTGAAATCAGAGCCCCAGTGGCTTTGGCACAATAGTTGCCTAACTTTTGGTCATGACTATGGAGGTTCCACGGGCCACCAGGGAAAAAGCCCTCCCTGCTTCCCAGAACCATCTCCCATTACTCAAAACTGTGAACAAATCTGGCCATGTGTAACAGGGGTGGAGAGAATGAAAATAGGTCAGAGAACTATATTTCTCTTTCTCTCTCTCTCTTTATCTCTCTCTCTCTCTCTCTCTCTCTCTCTCTCTCTCTCTCTCTCTCTCTCTCTCTCTCTCTCTCTCTCTCTCTCTGAAATTCTGGTGTTGCTTTGATTTTATTGTAACTGTGCCCTGGTTCTTCTCCTCTCTTTTTTTTTTTTTCTTTCTTTTTATTTATCTCTATGTGTCTTGGATATCATGTACCTTGATCCCATTCATTTCCCCATCCGTTCAGTGTCTGCCCTCTGCCCTTGCACACCCCCCCCACACACACACACACATGAAAAATGAAACAAAATTTAAGAAAAACGATCAGAAAAACAAAAAGGGAAACATTTAAAAACCTCATCATGGAAGCTTCAGTGTGACACAGCGAGTCATGCTGTAAGCCCATTTGTCCATGTTTCTTTACTTGCAAGTGTTCAATGCAAAGAGTCATTGGTCTGGTTCAAGGCCTCTGGTTTCTACACTGTTGATGCTGGATGCTCACTGGGGATCTTCCTGGGTATCCTGCTGTTGCCCTGTGTTGTGGAGATCCCGCAGCTTTGGGTCTGTGGGTCAGGTCCCCTTCATGTGCTCCAGCAGATCATAGATGGGGTAGATTTCTGGGCAGGTACAGTCATACCCTGGGTCTGGGCCTGGGCTTTTAACAGAGCAGATCTACATAAAAATGTTACACTGACAGTAGCTATAGCCTCAGCACTTGGGAGGTGGAGGCAGGAGGATCAAGAGTTCAAAGTCAGTTGGGAAGAAAGTGGGTAGAACCCTGGGATTAAACAAAAGGAGGAGTCTTATCTTTTAAAGCATGTAGGATGAAGAAAAATGAAATTCTCCTTTATAAAGACACAGTGAAAGATAAACAAAGAGAATACAGCCACATAATCTCCCCTGAGGGGGGGGACCCCATCCATGTACTCACTGTTTAACAAAGAGAAGGGGTGAGAATTCTAGGTCACCCTAGCCTGCATATCACCTTGTATTAAAGAAAGAAAGAATGCCCAAAATAAATAAAAGAGGAAGAATTACATCAAGCTTCTTTTGTGCTGGAGTGTTTCCTGTATTCCAGGAAAATTTTTTTATCAAATTCTTAGATGCCTATTTTATATTCTTATTTTATATGTCATTTTGGAAGAAATGGCAATTGTCATAAATTTGTAATCATTACACATTAAAAAAATATTTTCTAGTTTTATTTAATTCTGGTTTTGACTCCAATAGCATCCCAAAGAATATAACTGAAAGATTTTGAATCACATTCGTTTTAGCTTCTGGGACTAAAAATACTCGCTGTCTGGGATAAAGTAGGGAAAGGTGAAGGCGTGGGTTTGAGCCGAGGCCTGATCTGCAGTTCATTCAGAGCATTTCAACATCCGGCCAGTAGGTCACTTAACCCTTGAGGGGCACTTGCCGGCTATCCTTCCCCTGGGCTTATGTGGAGAATTAGAAAAAGAGGCTCTTCTCCAGGAAGGTGCCCCCAGAACAGGGCTAATGGTTTGGCGAGTGGACTTCATGTTAGATTCATACAATGCCAGCATTAAATGCCTTGAACAATGGACAACTGGAGCTTTCAAAACCGACAAGGAAGGGGGCTGGGAACCACCAAGTAAACTAAAAGCAAATGCAGCAGCTCCCTCTCTGAAACCCATTTCCATTAGAAATTCATCAAAAGCGCTTACTACACCAACTGCTCAGGGGAATCACGAAAGAGTCAGATAATGATGAAGGTGTTTAACAATTTTGAACCTCTCAACTTTAAAAGATTCTGGACGTCATCTGAAAATCCGAGAGAATGGAGGTCAAGGTGGTACATTCCAGAGGTCATGGTTTTCAATCTGTTGGCACAGCCATCGTCCCTGGCCACTACACACACATAGCAAGAGTGCCCATATATAAATATATCCTAATATTCTCAATTTCATATACTGAAGATTACAATCTAGAAAAAAGCCTCCATACCTCAAAAAGATGTGTTTGGTAGAATTTAGGCAAAGACAGCAGTTACTATTCTTTCCTTGCCTCTGCTCAAGAGACCCTGAGCTCAGACAGAACCTGAATAAGTCAGGGGAGGCTCCTTGGAGGAAGTATCCAAAGGGTTGAACAGAAAGAAAGTGTGGAAAAGCAGGAAGCAGCCAAGACAGAAACATCCAGTACCATTTTCCTGCTCCAAGGGAATCTTGGAAGGTGTGGGTGATGTTTATGCATAATATTGTGAGTAGATCCTGTACTATTGTGGCATTTATTTTCTTGCCCAGTCCTTATAAAGATTCTCTGAAATACTCCAATTATCATTGCTTTTCAGAAAACACTCTGAGTCTTGGCCTCATTCACACAGCTAGCTTACAGGTCAGGATGCAGGGCAGTACTCCTCTCAACACCATGCTGACCTCCCAAATATTCTTAAAAGCCCACAAATTAGGTTGCAGACCCCTAGCAAGTGTGTGTTCTGATATGTTTTTAATTGGTTTTATCATTGTTTTTTGTTTTTGTTTTGTTTTGTTGAAGACGGGATTTCCCTGTATTGTTTTGAAGCCTGTTCTTGGAACGAAAGCTCTGTAGACCAGGCTGGCCTTGAATTGTTTTGGAGCCTGTCCTGGAACTGACTCTATAGACCAGGCTGGCCTAGAAGCTCACAGAGATCCACCTGTCTCTGCCTCCCGAGTACTGGGACCAAAGGCATTCACCACACAACTCCCAGATTTTATATATTTTTGTCCGGGGGAGTATCTTTTATTACAGTTTTATTTATTCATTTGGGGGAGCTTCAGACATGACATGTGGTGGGGTGAGCTCAGAGGACAACTTACAAGAGTAGATTTTTTCTCCTTTCCATCTTTTTGGGTTGCGGGGGATTGAACCCAGGTCCTTGGGATTGGTGGCAGATGCTTTACCTACTGAGTCCTTTCCAAGGCCCCGAAATGTCTTTTAGAATGTGAAGCTCAAGGACATTTTAAGCATCCCTAACTGTGCCATCTCCAAGTTTCCTCTTTTAACTTTCAAGACATCCTACTAGGGTTCCAGAATGCAGAACTGTAAGTCTATTTTTGCTTTACAGAGAGCAGCCATCATCTTGGTCCTCACTCCAACTCCATTTATAGGTTTCCAGAACTCCACAAGGAGCTTGGCGAAGCAGAAGATGGAAAAGCCACTGAGGGCCATGCTTCTCTCAGGAGCCTTAGGCAAATGCTCTCCACCTACCCCCTACACCTACACACACACACACACACACACACACAACAAAGGCACACACACGCATGCACGCACGCACACAGGCTCGTTTGCTTGCCATCCCAGTGCCCATTCCTTATACTCTCTAGGCTATTTGTTCCTGAGACTTAGTGACCTATGCAGAAAAAATTCGATAACACTTCTCATTTATTTATTTTAATGCTGAATAAAGAAATTGTATTGTTAATAGGGAGTATAGCTTTAGTCTGACCCTCTAGACATACAGGGCTTTCAACCTCTTGGTTTTGTTGAGGTAAGGCCTTGTTGCAGCCATGTACAACCAGAACCAAATGTCCCCCCACCCTTGCTTTGCAGAGTCTATTGAGGCTTTGAAAGAACAAGCTGGCTCATAGAGTTCGGTTACACTAATCTTTTCTTCCATGCGGGTAAGACAGACAGTGTAGTGTTAGTTTAGAGACACTGTCTGCGCCTGATCCTTAAGGTGTAGGCAAAGTTTAGAAATTTAAGGATGCACAGTAAATTTTGACCCCAGAGACCAACTCCTGAGAATTTATCATACAGTATTCTTGCAAGCTTGGAGATGAACACAGGCATCGCTGTTTTCATGAATGAGATTGGTGTAAACGCATGCAGGTTTAGCTAAGCAAACTATGCAGTTCTTACCAGACAGGATTCAAAGCATCTATTTGAGGCAAATGAGAGGCCTTAAAAAAATAACATTTCTTTACAAATGTATCCAAAAAATACACAGTACATTTTATTTCTTTTTTGTTTGCTTTTGGCTATTTTAGTTTTTGAACTTGAGGCCCCTTTGGAGACATGAGAGGACACATGTATGACACAACTTAATATAATAATCTAGAATTTAGAAGAAAAATAGGAACATCAATTATGTTCCTCCCATACCAGTGTATCCCCTTTTAAACGGTAAACAAGACAAAGCAGGACAAGATTGGCTGGTTCTGTTTTGAGTGCCTGGTGAGTTAAACATACAAGGCTTGGACCAACAGATCATTCTGAGAGTCAGCAACTGAATTTTAAAATGTATGGAACTCTATCCTGATGGTAAACTTCATTGTTGACTGGACTAGATCAACACAGGAGACAAAGCCTGGGCGTGCCCACTAGGGGTTACCTAGTTTAGATTAATTGAAATAAGAAGACCCATTCACTGTAGTTTTATCATTTCCAGAGCTGGAGTCCTAGGTGAGATAAAAAAAAAAAAAGAAAAAAGAAAACCAGATAAGAACCAACTTTCATCCGTCTCTGCTTCCAGACTCAGACACCATTAGGACCAGTTCTGGCTCCAGGTGTCGCCCAAACCGTGGGCCAAAAAAAGCCTTGCTTTCCTTGAGTTGCTTTCACCAATGCAGGACAGGGACAAAACACAGAACCAATACACAAATCCTTATTTAATCCTTTTTAGATCACCTTTTTAGATTCCAGGAAGTTTCCACTAAGCAAGGTTTACACACACACAAACACACACACACACACACACACACACACACACACACACACCCTCAAAGAACCCCCACTCTGCCTATTCAAGACAAATGAGAAGCCTTTAGTTATAAGCATATTTTTTATTTATTTTATATAACAAAGTCCAATTAAATGAAAACAAACATTTATACACAATATTTGGGAATTTGGCGTTGTTCTTTCCAAAACTACTTCCTGCTGGTAAGGTGCTGTCATCGGGGATTCGAAGAAGATTCAGAAAACCTGGCTGTAGTCTGTAAGGCTGCTTTGTCCAGCTATTTTGAATGTAGGATCACCTTGTACTCTGTTTCCGGCGGGTCTGGGCGTGATCAAACCACAGTTAGTCTGGAAGGGAATCCACATCTTTTTCATTTTCTGTGGAAACAAAAATAGAAATCCTTTTCCCCAGTAACTTGTCCTTCAACTTAAATTTTGGAGTCAGCATTTTTTTATTTAATTTATTATTTTACATGTCAATCCCAGGTTCCCTCTCCTTCCCTCCCTCCCTCCCTCCTTTCCTTCCTCCTTCCCCTCCATTTTACCCTCTCTGCCCTCTCCCCATGCACTCTAACCACCCCTCCCCTCCCACATCCCCCCACCACAATTCCATGTGTAGGGTAATGCCATCCAGTTAAAGTCATGTAGACCTGACAGGTCATGTGAAGTAGGGACTTAGGGCTTCCTCTCCTGTATCTAGATTAAGGCAGTTATCCCTCCATGGGAAATGTGTTCACAAAGTCCATTTGTGCACCAGGGATACATCCTGGCTCCACTGTCCTGAGGTCCCTTGGACTGCTCAGTCCTTCTGGCTGAGACCCTTATTCAGGGGGTCTGAGACAGTCCCATGCTGGCTTCCCAGCTATCCAGTCTGGGGCCCATTAGCTCCTCCTTGTTTAGATAAGCTGTCTCTGTGTGTTTCTGCCACCTGGTCTTGTCCTCTCCATCTGCATTTGGGTTCTAGTTGGACTCAGTGTTTATATATGGGTGTTTGATCCTGTTTCAACAGGCATTAGTTGAGGGTCTCCATGGAGAAGTTAGTTGTTGATCATACTCTCCGGGAAGGTCACTTATGATAGCCTTTCAACTGAAGCTCAAATTGTTAGTTGGCAGCAGTCTTGTAGTTCTCTAGACCTTTCTTTGTGTCCAATTTTATCTTTAAACCAATATTGGCTCCCTCTTTTATGTTCTCTCTCTCTCTCTCTCTCTCTCTCTCTCTCTCTCTCTCTCTCTCTCTCTCTCTGTCTCTCTCTGTCTCTCCCTGTTTCCTGTCTTCTATTCCTAACCAGGCTCAATCTTCCTGGTTGCACAATTTCTCTCTTTCCTCCCCCTCATTTTCTCCAACTTCTCTCTCCGATTCGCTGCCCCCTCACTTCCCCTGGAGCTCACGGGGATTTGTCCCTTACCAGTTCTGTCAGGGACATTATTGAATTTCTTAGAATCCACCTTAGATCCTAGTTCCTCTGGTAGTGTGAATTATAGGCTGGTGATCATTTGATCTAGGTCTAAAATCCATATATGAGTAAGTACATACTGTGTTCCTCTTTTTGTGACTCGGTTACTCTCATTTCAGGATGGTTTCTTCAAGTGCCATCCACTTGCCTGCAAATTTCAAGATACCATTATTTTTTTCTGCAGAGTAGTATTCCCATTGTGTAAGATGTGCTACATCTTCATTAACCATTCTTCAATTGAGGGGCATCTAGGTTGCTTCCAGGTTCTTGCTATTACAAATAATGCTGCTATGAACATAGTTGAACAGATGTCTTTGTTACATGGATGTGAATCGTTTGGGTATATGCCTCAAAGGGGGATTGTTGGATCATGTGGTAAACTAATTTCCATTTTCCTGAGGAACCGCCATACTGATCTCCAAAAATGACTGTATGAGTTTGTACTCCCACCAGCAGTGGAGGAGTGTTCCATTCCACTTTCTCCACATCCTCTCCAACATAAGTCATCACTGGTGTTTCTAATTTTTTAGCCATTCTGGCAGGAGTAAGATGGTATCTCAAAGTTGTTTTGATTTGCATTTCCCTGATATCTAAGGATGTTGAGCATTTCTTAAGTGTCTTTCAACCTTTTGAATTTTGGTGAGGCTTTTTCAGCATCTAGTGAGATAATCATGTGGTTTTTCTCTTTTCTGTTTGTTTATATTGTGGATCACGTTCCAGCAGATTTCTCAGGGAGGTTAAACCATCCCTGCAATCCAGGGATGAAGCCTACTTGGTCATGGTGGATGATTTCTCTGATGTATTCTTGAATCTCGTTTCCCAGTATTTTATTGAGTATTTGCATCGTATATTCATCAGAGATATTGGTCTGTAGTTTTTCTTTCTTAGTTGTGTCTTTGTAAGGTTTGAGTACCAAAGTGCTTGTAGCCTCATAAAAAGACTTTGGCAATGAACCTTCTGTTTTTATCTTGTGGAACAGTTTGAGGAGTAGTGGTATTAGTTCTTCCTTGAATGTCTGGTAGAATTCCTGCGCTAAATCCATCAGGCCTTGACTTTTTTTTGGTTGGAAGGTTTTCGCTGACTGCTTCTATTTCATTGCTGGTTATAGGTCTATTTAAGTTGTTTGTCTGTTCTTGACTAATTTTTGGTAAGTGATAGTTATCCAGAAACTTGTCCATTTCCTTTGAATTTTCAATTTTGGGAATACAGATTTTCAAAGTATGACCTGAAAATTGTCTGGATTTCTACAGTGTCCCATTGTTATGTTCCTCTTTTCATTTCTGATTTCGTTAATTTGCATGTTTCTCACTCTGGTTTTTGGTTAGTTTGGAAGGGTTTGTCTATCTTGTTGATTTTCTAAATAATAAACTCCTTGTTGTGTTGATTTTTTTGTATTATTTTCCTGGTTTCTACTTTATTAATTGATTATTTTCTAGTGTCTAGTCCTCTATGGTGAGTTTGCTTCTTTTTATTTTTAGGCTTTCAGTTGTGCTGTTAATTCTCTTATGGGACTATCCTCTGTTTTCTTCATATGGGCACTTAGTGCAATAACTTCTCCCTTGTAGCACTGCTTTCAAGGTGTCCCATAAGTTCGGGATGCTGTATCCTCATTCTCGTTGAATATTAGAAAGTCTTTAATTTCTTTCTTTATTTCTTCTTTGACCCAGGGTGGTGCAATTGCACATTGTTCAGTTTCCAGGTTTTCCGCTATTTGTGTTGTTGTTGAATTCCAATTTTAGTGGTGTCCCATAAGATACAGGGGACTATTCCTATCCCTTTGTATCTGTTGAGGTTTGTTATGGTCACCTAGTATGTGGTCGATTTTAGAGAAGGTTCCATGTGGAGCAGGGAAGAAGTTGATATTCTTTTGTCTTTGGATGGAATGTTTTATGGATGTCTGTTAACTCCAGTTGAGACATAGCTTCTGTTAATTCTTTTGTTTCTTTGGTGAGTTTCTGATTTGTGGTCCTGTCTAGTGTTTAGAGTGGTGTAGTGAAGTCTCCCACTATAAGTGTGTGAGGTTTTATATGAGCTTGAGTTTAGAAGTGTTTCTTTTAAGGATGTAGGTAACTTTTTATTAGGGGGTATAGATGTTCAGAACTGAGACTTTGTGTTGATGGATTTTCCCTGTGATGAATATGAAATGACCGTCTTCATATCTTTTGACTAATTTTGGTTTGAAGTCTAACTTGTTAGATATTAGGATAACTACGCCTGCTTTCTGTCTTATTTCCATTTCATTGGAAAATCTTTTTCCCAACCCTTTACCCTGAGGTAATTTCTATCTTTGAAGCTTTTCTCGGATGCAGCCCAGAAGGATGAATTCTTTCTTCGTATCCATTCTGTTAGCCTGTGTCTTTTTATAGGTGAGTTAAGACCATTAATGTTGAGGGTGGTAAGGACCATTGATTGTTGATGTTTGTTTGATTTAGGTTTGTTGTTGGCAGTGGTATTGTGAATATAGTAGTTCTGCTTCATGGTTTCTGGTGTAGTTGGATTATCTGTTGCCTACATTTTTGTGGGCGTAGTTACCTTCCTTGGGTTGGAGTTTTTCCTTCCAATACTCTGTAGGGCTGGATTTGTAGATACGTGTTAGGAAAATCTGGTTTGTCATTAAATATCTTGTTCTCTCCTTTCTATATTGATTGAGGGTTTTGCTGGATATAGTAGCCTAGGCTGGCATACGTGTTCTCTTAATACTTTTAGAACATCTATCCAGGACCTTCTGGCCTTGAGGGTTTCCATGGAGAAGTCAGGTGTAATTTTGATAGGTCTGCCTTTATATGTTACCTGTCCTTTTTCCTTCGCTGCTCTTAATATTCTTTCTTTATTCTGTATGCTAGGTGTTTTGATTATTATAACAATGAGGAGTCTTTTTCTTTAGTCCCAGCCTATTTGGGGTTGAGGTACGCTTCTTGTACTTTCATGGGCATGTCCTTCTTCAGATTGGGAAAGTTTTCCTCGATGATTTTGTTGAATATGTTTTTGGCACCTTTGAGCTGGGCTTCCTCACCTTCCTCTATGCCTATTATTTCTTAGGTTTGGCCTTTTCATGGTGTCCCACATTTCCTGGATGTTTTGTGTTAAGGATTTGTTGGATTTATGATTTTCTTTGGTCGATGAATCTATTTCTTCTAGTTTATCTTCTGCGACTGAGAGTCTCTCTTCCATCTCTTGAATTCTGTTGGTTATGCTTGTGGCCGTCATTGCCGATTTTTTGCCCAGCTTTTCAATTTCCAGCATTCCTTCCAGTTTGTGTTGCCTTCGTTTCTCTATTTCAGTTTCAAGTCTTGAACTGCTGTCCAAAACCTGCTTAATTGTTTTCTTGGCTTTCTGTACTTTCCTTAAGGAATTTGTTCATTTCTTCCACTTTGTTGTTTGTTTTCCTCCATTTCTTTAAGGGATTTTCTCATTATCTTCTTTGAGAGGCCTCTATCATTTTTATGATGGTAATTTTTTTAAGTCGTACCCTTCTGCTTCCTCTGCTTTGTTGTTGTGTTCCATTCTAGTTGGTGTAGATTCCTAGATTCTGGTGGTGTCATGCTTGGCTTTCTGTTGTTGGGTGTTCTCTTGTATTGCCTTCTTCCCTTAGCTTCTTCAGTAGGTGTTGGTGGAGTCTCCCCTTCTCTCTATGGTACTTCCCCGATGGGCTTATGTGGGTCTGAAATTCAATATCTGTAGCTCTATGTGGTCCAAGCTCTCTAGCAGGTTTCTCCGCAGACAGGGATCAGGGATGGGGTCAGGATGAGGGATCCAGAAGAAGATGCCAGCAGGTATTCACAGTGGTCCACGCAGAGATAGGCGGATCTCTGGGAGGGGCCTGCGACTCCAGCAGAGGACTGGAGGTGGGGTCAGAGACCAAGCAGGTGGAAATTATGGGTGGTTCTGCGTGTATAAGCAGGTCTCCTTTGTTCAGAGTTGCTCTGAGGAAGTCTCTGAAGTAGGGTGGACTCAAGCATATTTATTTCAAAATATTATCTATATTAAGTTTTAAATGATATAAAGTGATCTATAGCATGGCTCCTTTTGTATTGTGTATTTCCTTTTCATTGTCTTGTATTTTTCTTTGTTTTTGAGTTTGTACCCAGCTATGTAACAGGCTGGCCTCACACTTATGGCAATCTTACAATTTGCTTTTAGTTGCCAAAAGAAACACTGCAAGTTGAAGAGATTCATATCTAAACATGGTAGGAAAGTGAAATTGAGACAGTAGACAATATGCCCTTTATGTCATTTTGGTTTCATAACTGTATGATTGTTAAACAACTCTCACCTAGTTGTTAAA